>NW_003298886.1:752111-980856 GCF_000151645.1 Tuber melanosporum | reverse complement strand
TTAACTAATCACGCATATCCTGGCCGCCCCTACTAGGAGGCGTTTGTCAGGCAATCTTGGAAGGTTGAAATTGCGACTACCTCTACAAATACGACCTGCAGATAAAACTAATCATTTTATCAATAAGAGAGACAATTGAGGCTAACTCAGTACATCTTGAGAACTAAGCCATAAGTCTAATGATTCTGAAGATCCGATAATTACTATTGGGAACAGTTCAGTTCCTAGAAAGCAATATAGTAATTACCGAAAAGCGTGTAGTGATTTTGAGAGTTGCCAGGTGTTTGCACCTTTGAAAAATTCCTGATATTGCAAGTTATAACCAGAGAGGTGCATAGTTTGTATAATAAATAGATGTAGTCCATGAACACGGAGATGCAGAATATAAATATTGGTGCCTCACAAGCTTTTAGACATCAAGAAATGGAGAAGAGACCTTAACAATATAATATTATTCATACGATTCTATTCTACTTTACCTACTTCACCTTACTCTTAGTAGTTATAAATAAAACAAGTATAGATTTTGAGCCTCATAGATAATCTCCTTCTACAGAAATAAATCTTGGTTGGCCTAGACAACTCTGAGTCTTTACAGGTTGTTTCCATCTAACAGGTAGTCACAAGCAGTACAAAGAGATAAGTGGCCATCACAACAGAAAATCATCACCAAACTTGAGCAATTGCCAGGCAGGCTTTCAGTGTATGAATACAATCTTCTAAGTTATTGGAGCACAAAATTCCTTCCTTTATTCATCCAGTATATTCTTCTAAACTTGTCAGATATTATAGTAAGAATAAAGCTAATCTGATTTAGATGAAAAATGGCTGACCGGTATTCCAAACATTTCAGTCTTGCAATTTTTGACCACAATCCGATGAGCTGAATCCACTGGCATCTCTATCATCTGAGCGACTTCCAGTTTCTAGAAGAGACCCTGATAAGTCTAAGAAGGAAATAGAATTAGATAATGATGGATATATTTGTGGATGGGAAGAGGAGAAAGAGGAAGATGAAGGTAAATATCACGATGGAGAAGCAACAATGACCAGAACCAGTTTAATAAATCGCAAATTACCACCTCCATCACAGTTCTCTCCATTTTACCATCAGGCTTCAGAGCATGTCCAAAAAATTAAGCTTTCTCTTGATTTTCTGAAAAATATATTGATGACTGTTGATGAGGATCAGCTTGCTCCTCTTGACTCCATATCTACCACTAATGCAGTAGATAGTGCTATTTAAGTGAATCAACACCTAGTACTGGGTTCATTATTCTTGCTGTTTTTTCTGAAGGCTGAGTTTGAAATATTGACTACGAATATGAATACATATGTAGCATCAAAGAGAGCTGGAGATTCTGGCTACTTGTGGTGAAATACTTCATTAGGGAAGCTGATGATATTTGTTGGACTGTTGATATATATAGGTACTCATAAGTCAATGAGAGTAGGACTGTATTAGGAGAGAAGCAATGAGTTTCCAAGACATAAAATTACCAAATATATGTCCAAATTTTGATTCCAGCAACTTAAAAGATATTTTTATATCTCTCCAACTCTGCAGTTCAATACTGATTGTACAAACCCCTATCAGCCTGCTTCTTTCTATCATTGGACACAAAAGCTACAACCTCTTACGAGCAATTTGGAATGTAGATTTCAGTCCTAGTTGCTATTGGCAACCAATGTTGAAATTGATGAAATGATGATAAGGTTTACAAGATGTTCAGTACATACAGTAATGATGTGTGTGAAGCCTATTCCACAAGAATTCAAGATGTTGGCTTTGTGTGAGCGTGGATACACATATGCATTTATATTTACATCCCAGGTAGATAAATTTTCTAACCTACAAAGATGTCTCTACAATGGGTCCAGTCAACAAGCTCTTTCTCTTATTTTATCTGCTGTATTTCAACTGATGATGTTACTCCCTTAAGCTAATCTTTGATTTGTTCTCTACCATGATAATTACTTTTCCAACATTCCTCTATTTAAGGCTCTCCATGAGTATTTTATTGCCACCTATGGGACAACTAGGCCAAACTGAGCCAAATTTCTCTCCATTTTGAAGTTTAATAAGCATACGTCTCCACTTCCTTGGAATACACTCTCTGGAGTTGTTTTAACTGATGTTCTTGCTGTGGTTTGGTAAGATAAGAATGTTCGATTCCTTATCACTTATCATGAGTGCACACTGAATGAGCAAAACTTTACTATCAGAAGCCGTAAATGACCTCATATTACCTTATCAAATTCTGAACTTATTAGAGCTGAATGGGGTGAACACCATATATGAGAACTCCGAATACCTCTCTTATCAGTCAATTACAATGACTATATAGGAGGAGTTGATATTGCAAACCAGTGACACAGCTACTATTGCACTCAACTTCCTACTTGTCGTAACTGGTTTTCTTTATTTTTTTGGCTACTTGATACTTCTATTATAAAATCCTTTCTCTTATCATGCATTTATTTTTCCACACTTCAGGTCACTTCTCTATCCTCCTCATCAACTATTCTTTCTTCCTCTGGCACATACACCTTTCTCAACCCCAAGAGTAAATCCAGGTGTGCCCATAGATTTTACCGTACTAGACTTGCTTGGAATTTGGTTCTCGAAGGATTTCGTCTTTCAAGAATATTACCTATACCTACTCCTACATACAGCACCCAGCCTTCTAGCAATAAATCACAATGCCAAGAACCACACCACCGAGAATCACACTGCCGAGGAGCTGGTTCCTATATTACCAAAAAATATGATTTAAGTTCGTGTCGTCTCCTACCAGGAGACCACCACTTGGAAAAAGCTCCCTACACTAAGAACTACTGCCTCTTCTGCCGGTATCTTTCAAAAAAATCTGAATTGCCCTCTTTATTCCATAATCCCAATGGCCTAAATAGGTGAGTTCATTATACCAACTTTCAATGCTCATTTTGTAAAATGCCCTTATGTAAAACCTTTTGTATGCAGAAGTATCACAATTCTCAAATTTCTCACTAGGTGTCTGCAGCATTTAGCTTTCCTCTGTTTGTGGTTAGCTTTGAGTTTTGCTTCTTATTCTCTTGGTATAGCTTACTCTCTTAAAAACGTTACTCCTTTGTTGATCTTTGAGCCATCGTGCGCTAAAATTCCGTGAAATTCGGCATACGAACGAAGGGATACCATTTATTCGCGGGATGCCGAAGCGCAGAGAAGCGAACAAATCGGCTTCCCCATCGGCTTCCACGAGCACTGTGCCCAAAACCAGAAAATGCCGATAAAAACTACGATGGACTTTTGCCACCAATTCCTTCCGTCCCCTCCCGATGCTAGGGCCTGCTGCTAGGGCCCGCTGGTGGTCTGGAGATCTACCAGTTCAGTAAATTACCGGTATGCGAGCAGGCCGCGATACATACGCAGGATCTGCGGTACCGGTACGTTACGACGTGCCTAGCTCTCGCCGTGCGATAGGTCTAAAAATGGAGGAGAATATAGTAGAGTACGGAGCTTGAACCGGGGGGCGAAAAGAGCAAGGGGAAAAAAGAAACAAGGCGCCGGAGGACCGTAACCCCGCCATTAGGCAAACGGAGCATCGACCAACCGGCGCGGGGGGGTGAACACACGCTCGGTAAGTACCGCTCATCGAGTGATAATTTGTGACTGCGCTTTGCGCGCGAGCTTTTTCGTTGTCGGGAGACGTGGAAAACGGTAGAGGTCTTGCCACGGATTAGCGTGCGGGTGTGTATTTTTGTTTTTCGGCTATTCTGGGACTTGAGGGCTGCGGATTGTTGGGGGTTGGTGGTCTCCTGTGTATCCAGCGCTGCTTGTGTGTTGGATCATATGCGGCATTGGGAGCGGTAGTGGTATCATAGGTGTTCTGCTACGAGTACTGTTAGGTGGAATTATGGACATGGGATTGTGGTTACGCCCTTTTTCAGTATATAGCGATGATTTTCGCCACCAGCACCATGGGGACTATGGGTAATGGGAATGCCCCTTTTATGTGGTTAATTCAGGGGGTACCGTGAAAGAGGAAGGGGGGAAGCAGAGAGCACCTCCGGAGGATAGAGAAAGGAGATCTCTGACTGTGTGGGGATTTCAGTTCCTGAGCGAGTGATCTTTCACCCTTCTGACTTCCATCTTTGTCATCGCCGGTACCACCTGCTTTTCTCCGAGTCGCAACTCTCCCTATTCTGCAGACCTCTCTGGGTTTGTTTCCCTTGTGATGATCAATCTGAGGGTCGGTGAGAACTTGCATCTCAAGAAATTCTAACAAAAACTACTTCGAAGCCAACAGGAGTATCGTACCGGGTTCCATCTAGGGTCGTTGGATTATCTCCCTGCTAATACCCAAAAAGAACGCCTTGGAAAAGCTAGCGATTTATAGTACCGTAGTATGATAACTCACTCAATTGGATCTCACGCTAGTATGATGTAATAAGGTGAGGCGTGCGGAAATTAATTAACTTAAAAACAGGGGGGTTAAAGCGCTTTCTTGAAATACGAAATGAACGCTTTGGCTCACAATTCCCCGGTACTCTCCAATTACACTCACTCCCAATTGCAGCAACCTTTCCTCCCAATTGTGGTGAAACTGGTATTACAAGACAAATTGCGCAATTCCCCTTGCACGCCCGACCTTATTTTAACACACTAGCCCCCAAGTATATGCAAGCGCAAAAGAGGTAGAAGACCCTCGGAAGGGAGGAAAATTGACTGTTCATCGATAACTTTAAAAAGGTATTGCTGGGTACAATACAATACGCACAGTTCCCTCCAGCACAGGTAGCAGGAACCCACACTAGGATTACCCCTGAGCCCTCCAGTAGATCATCACCCTTCTGCCCACGCCTCTCTCTGAATTGGCATCACTTGAGCGAGTGATCGGTGTAAGTGCGGTGGGAGCAATGTTTGACTTGATGATGCGGCACCGATACCAAATCTCATTTAACTGCACGTGTGCTGGTAATAAATGGTTGTGTGACGGGTTTGGTCCCGTCCGCTTTCGTTAGTTTATGTATTTGCTAAGCGCTAGATGAGGTAATCCCTATAAAGCGGAATATGTGGGAGGAGAGGGAAGTTTTATGAGCGTTTGAGCGTGTCTGCTTGTTGATTGGCATGTATATCTTTAAATTTCTGTATAGTAAATATTGTTAAAATGTCGACCCATCTCCCCTACTTACCAGAATAGACGTGCTTTTTCGCCCCTCCTCCTCCGAATCTGTCATCAATTTCTATCAACATCTTTCATTGATGATGTTTTTCTTTCTTCAATTCGATTCCACTGCTGATCGTATCGCCATCAGGTACCGTTTGGGTTGCTTATGGTAGATGTGGTCTGGTATAAGTGTTGGGGGGGGTCTGGATACCAGAGCGCTCGATCATTGGTATGATGACTTATCAGGTTTATCTGTTTATCTCATGCGCTCTGGGGTACCGGTGTACAGTAGCCCTCACAGAGTCTTCAAAATAGATAAATAAATAAATAAATAAACAACGTTGATGACTTCTGCGATTTGCCATATTGACTAGCATCTTCTCTGGAAGGGTGATTGGATTCATGATGGATCGAATATGTCACAATAAAGAACAGATGTATGATAGGATAGAGGGAAAGAATTAATGGTGACCTACTATTATCAACACACTCTCTCAACCCTCGCCATGATGAAAACCCTTTCCCCACACACACAAGTATTTCCTCCACTGATGAGTCCCACACTCATCTCCGGAGGCGCTAGAGGGGTGCAATAAATAAATAGGCTGTTCTGTTGATATCCAGACCAAGAGAACATCCAAACAACCCACCCTTGCTGAAGCATTTTAACCGGGTAACTCCTCGGCTCTCACAATCCCATTGGCGGTGGTGGTAGAGATAGACCCTTCAAACCATCTCCGCAGAGTGGTGCTGGGGGGTTGTTGAATATATTGTCTTCCGTTGACTGCAAACTTTTTCTTCCCCTATCTCTCACACGCACATTACTTTCCGAGCCCTATATCATTCCTTTTCATATTGGGTCGTATTTGGTTTTGGTGATGGGGCGCTTTTTTGATTGGTTCTTGGTTGTTCGGTGGCTGTGTCTTCTAAGCTGACTATATTTTATACCATTTAGGTTTGAAAGCGCAGACCGGTGCTGGAGCAATGATGCATTAGCGACTGACAATCAGAAATGGGTTTCTCCTGATGATGGATGAGGTAATTAGTGTTCTCTTTAAAGCTTGGGCATTAGGGCTCAGATCACTGTATATCAATGATTCGAATAGGTAAGTACTGATGCCTCAGGGGCCCTGGGCTGTAATTGCTTTCTCCAGTCAACTTCTACCTTCCCACAGCTCTCTACTCCCACAATTCTTTACTTCTCTTCGGCTCCTCATTTATTACCCTTGACCGACAACAGTTCTTGGAAGATAAGATAGACCAACTACTTGTTAAGCCCACTTATGATTCCATCATCTCCAGCAGGGTCTGGTGATCATCCATTTGTGGTTGAGATTCGCATTCCGCTCCTAGACGCCTTTAACCCAGCGACCTTGAGGGATCAAATAAATCCTTCGATTCCGGGTAACTATTCGGGAATTGAAGCAATAGGGGGGATAGAGAAAGGTCAACCATATTTCCCACACATCCGGGGATCCACTAGACACCGTAGAGAGTTGAGGAACCTTGTTTCCCGGTATACCTTATGGAGCTATCAGAGTCAGTACTGAGGACAGGTTTATTCAGTGTTCTCAATCTCCCCGGGCAGGGCATGGGGTCAGTCTTTTATAAAGACGGCGGTCCTGGAGATTGCCCTTGCAGTGTAGTATTAATAAAAAAGGCATCTCTCAGCGGTCATCTATAGAGTCCGGCCATCCCTGGCAGTTACCTGTAGGAATCTAGCACATTCCGCCTATTGAGATGCCGATAGGGCCTGCCCGTCTGTCCAGGGCTGCGGTCTTGTTGGGGCTACTACATTACGAGAAGCAAATAAAGATACCATAGTATATTGGAAAGGGAATTACCCTACTGTCTCGGCGCGATAATTGCTTCTATATAAGGATCCTGGTTTGCTCCTAGTTTTCTCACTGAGGTTAACATTTTCATCTAAGCCTTGTGCTCACGCTACAGTTGCTTTTGTTGATATCAAGAACTGCTCGGGGACCGTAAGTAGCTTTCCCATATTGGCGAAGACCCTTCTGATATTTCCCTCTATTCTCGCTTTGATATCATCTACTTATCTTCTCTTCTTTCCTTAGAGGTCGTTGTTGTGTTCTAGGCCAACTGCTACTCGATTAGCTCATTCTCTTAGTATATTTCATTTATGGTTAGTCCATCGGAGTGGAAGCTCCATCTCTCCTACATTCTAGTAGTGAACATTATCGGGTCGTGCTCAAATTTTACTTGAGTACATGATCACCTCGATCATTGACTATACTTGATATTTCCGAGCAGTGGTCACCATTGATCACTCGATCAGTGTCCACCTCTCTCGTCAATTGTTCGATCATGAGGCCCTCTCGATCAGACCATGATAGAGCAGAGCTCCTATGGAATGCTCGAGTATGCTCGTGTATATCACTACCGCCTTTACCCTTCTTTTATTAATAACCCGAATAAAACTATACTGATATTAACTCAAGCATATCACACATACCGCTACATCAATTCCACACTATACGAACCAATCCAAATCACAACACCTGCAGCTGGTCTACGAAAGGACCAAAGAGAAAGAAAAACACTAAACCTACAACACTACAGTTCATACCATCTCTCGCCACCAATGCTACAGGGTCACCACTGTTGGAAGTGCGGCAAGTCGTCCAACGCCAGGTGCTTCAAGACCTGTGGGCTCCAAACATGCAGTTATCATCCCGAGCATTCGTTCAGCCCGAGGTCTAGTTGTCGGGGATGTCCAAATCCCAGAGACATGGTCTCAGATCAGGAGTCTGAGGCCAAAAAGGGGACCAAGGAGATTGATATGCTTCAGGAGGAGTGGGCGGGGCTTGAAGAGCAGACACGGAGGTGGAAGCTCATGAAGCAGCAGAAGGTGGAGAAGGCACGGGTGGATAAACGGGGTGAGGTTCCCCCCCAAAAGGCAGTTGGCAAAAATAATGCTAAAAATGCCGTTAAGAGGAGGCGTCGGAGACATACGGTATAAACTGGGGAAAATATATCTTTTCCTTTTTGGTTGGTTTTCGCTCTCTCCCCTCAATTATTTCATTTTCGGACTCTCATCTCATTTATCTTATTTTCAGGCTCTCCCCTCATTTATATTATTTTTAGGCTCTCCCCACATTTATTTCATTTCCAGTCTCTCCCCTCCACTTTCTTTTCTCTATCTTTATTCCTTAGCTCGAGTTGCGGCCTTGGTATGGTAATGGGTTGATTCCTCCAAATCTTTTCCCAATGGGTGCTTTTTCATATATTTTCACTTTATTCGATTATATATAGGGTAGCGCAGCGTCCTATGTTATTGGAGCGGAGGCCGACCAAATTTAATATCAGACATCTCTCCAGTGATCTGTTCGTCTTTGTGAGTGATGAGCGTTTTAGAGGAGCACGGACAAGTAAGTAACAAAAGAAAACCCTTGAATACCCCCCTTCACTATCCCTTGTCCTTTCCCGAACCTCACTCACTTTTGATTCACAAGTGACACCCTTAGCTACCAGACACTAACTCGGCTTGTAATAGTATCGCTCCGGTGTTCTGATTGTGACCTCACCAATCGCAACCATTGCCGCCATGGATAAAGCAATGGTTCCCCAACTTACGCCTTAATGAGTAGAGATCTGAATGCTTGAAAGCATACATAGGAGTGGCCAGAGAATGCTTGAAACCGGGAGAGTGGGAGGGGTGGTTCGTATTGTGAGACTAGTTAAGCACGGAGTGACTAATCGTGACCATTGAATTTCGTGCCATCTTATGATATGTGAAATACCTAATTAAACCTTTTAAATCCTTTCCTCCTGTAAAGTAGATAAAGAGTTAAGATTGAAATATATATTGCAAAAAAGGCCAGCCTGAATCTTGATAGGAATTGAACATGAGACTTTCAAATTCATTTTTCGATGCTGAAAACCCTTTTAACCTCACCAAATTGAGGCGTCAAGGAGTGCTCCCGAATATGCATGATAATACAGTAGTATGGTGATGTCGGGCTCATGGATGGCCACGCAGTCAATTGGGACCGGAGGACGTAGTCTCAATATGAGAGGCATGGAGCGCGCGGGTCTTCATGATGTATGTAAGCCCGGGTTTCTCCTATAAGCGCATATACTAACATAGCTAAAGTCCCCAAGTATACGCAAGCACAACAGATGTAGAAGACACCCGAAAGGGAGGAAGATTGACTGTCCATCGATAACTTTAAAAGTATCGCTACGTACTCGCTCATGGTCCCAAAGGGCGGAAAAACAGATTTGCAAGATCCTGTGGAGTGGAGTAGTTGGCAGTTGGTCGGTATCAGTGGAAAAAAAACAGGGAAAACAAGGCATGGTTTACACGAGCAACCCAGAGTGGATACCAGGTGGATTATATTACAAACAGGAGGAGGATTCTCAGGTAATGTGAGGTAACAATCACGAAACTGGATTCAGTACAGACCATTGCTTGAGACTCTGAGTAGCACTTTAGGATCTCCAATTCCTATCCCTGGAGGAAATTAAGAAGCAATGTTACTGGTTGGGGTTCCTGACCTCTATAAAGCCGTGTTTCTTTCCACAGTGTTTACGGATTGACCAACATGATCCCTGCACTGCCACTACAAGCTTTCTGCCCTTCATGACCATGCGCAAGTACTCGAGTACAATACTCACACTTCTCTCCAGCGTCGGTAGAAGGAACCCACACCAGGATTACCCCTGAACCCAACAGTAGATCTTTACCTTCGATCGATGCTACTGGTAGCTAGGCCTTCCCTACCCTGCTTTGGCCACACAATCCTTTCCCTGCATTGGCAACACTTGGGGGTGTGATCGGCGTAAGTGTGTTGGGAGCAAGGTGGACTTCTGTTGCGGTTCTGGTACTAAATCTTGGTTAGCTCGAGCGGCCGGAGGGGGGATTACCGTTGCACATGTATTGGCAAGAAATGGTTGCGTGACAGGTTTGGCCTGTCTGCTTTCGTTAGTTTATGTATTTGCCCGGCGCTGAATGGAGTAATCCCTATAAGCAGAATATGTGGGAGGAGAGGGGTATCATAATATCGTAGTTGGATGGAAACATGAATTAGTGATGAGTTAGTGATGGCGAGCGAGTTTTTGGGGAGGGAATTGGCAGGGTACGATATGTCTTTAAATTTCTGTGTAATAAATATTGTTATAATGTTGACTCATCTCCCCTACTTACCAGAATCGACGTGCTTTTTCGTCCCTCCTCCGAACCGGTCATAAATTTCCATCAACAAATTTCATTGACGAGGTGTTTTTTTTTTCGAATTCGATTCCATTGCCGATCGTATCGCTATCAGGTACTGTTTGGGTTGCTTATGGTAGGTGTGGTCTGGTCTAAGTGGGGGGTCTGGATACCCGAGCGCTCGATCATTGGTATGATGACTTATCGGGTTTATTTGTTTATCTTATGCGTTCTGGGAGGATCGATGTACAGTAGCCCGCACAGAGCATTCAAAATAAATAAATAAAGAAACAACTTTAATGGCTTCTGGGATCTGCCATACTAAAAAGCTTCTTCTCTGGCAGGGCGATTGGAGTCATGATGGATCGAATATGTCGCACAATAAAGAACAAACACAGAATGGAGGAAAGAATCAATGGGGGACCTACTATTATCAACACACTATCTCTAAATCCCCCTGTCATGGCGAACACCAGCCCCTCAAGCACAAGTCGTTCCTGCACCGGGGAGTCCCACCCTCATCTCCGAAGGCTCGAGAGGGGTGCGCAATAAATACTTAGTTCTGTGGATATCAAGACAAAGAGAGAATTTAAGCGACCTACCCCTGCTGTAGCATTCTAACCGAGTAACTCCTCTTGGCTCTCACAATCCTATAGGCATTGGTTGCAGGGATAGACCCTCACACCATCTCACTCGGCAGGGTGGTTCCAGGGAGTTGTTGAATATTATAATAATATTATTGTCCTCCGTTGTCTACGAACCCTTTCTTCCTCTATCTATCTCGCACAGACATTACGTTCAGAGTCCTATATCATTCCTTTTATATTTGGTCGCGTTCATTTTGGTGGTAGGGCGCTGTTTTGATTGGTTCTTGGTTATTCGGCGGCTATGCCGTACAAACTGACTATCTTTGTACCCTTTAGGTTTTAGGTGTGTGCTGGCGTGGGAGCGATGATCCGTTAAAGGGCTGATGATGGGAAACTGGTTTCTTCTAATGATGGATGATGTCATTACTATTCTCTTCACATTCTCGGGGTATTGTCACATTTCCCATTGGTTTCTCAAAGTGTTATCGAAGTTGTTCAAGTTGAAGTTATTAAAATACTATATAATTCTCTGACCCCGTATCTGGGCTTGTTACAACGGGAGTGGGGAGTGGGTATGTGGGTTTATGAAGCCTAGCACGGTGGTTGGATGCGTTATCCAGCAAAGAGTGATGCCGAATACTTCCTGTGACCACTCAAGGTATGATACTGTACCACAAAGACATTTGTTTGCGAATTCCCTTCCTTCCCCTATGTGTATGAGATGAGTGAAAACTTGGGGAATAAGGTAAGTGGGGTACTCTACACACTTGCTCCTTCCCTCCTAATGGAAATCTTCAATCCTATTTTGGCGGGATTTTGGAAATAATCGCCACTCTGTTCTCTTCATTACCCTCACATCTATTGCCCGGCAGCCCCTCGCCGTTTGGAAATCCTCTGCGTCAAACAATTGGATGGCTTTGCAAGCTCCCTGGCACAGAGGCTGATAATGGCAGTTACAAACCCTAGATGCTATACAGACTGTCTAGTACTAGAATCGTGTAATTTTCTTTTAGGAGTTTTGCTAAGAACTACCAAACAATCCTTTTTCGCCATTGGCAACTTTGAGAACTTACTTTATGTACTCTGTGGAAAAAGTCGGACTTGGACATTGATTTCCTCGGAGGATATGAGGCAGTTTCGGGCCTGCGGTGATTGTGCTGGATCTCAAGCTTCAACCAGTATGATACTTTCTCGGGTGTGTTTTTTTTTGGAGGGGTACTGAAAGGACTGAATCCGGCCTGGAAAAAAGAAAGTAAAAGGAGGACAATCAGTAAAAAAAGTCCCCACAAGAGAGAAAAGAAGGGGAGGGAAAAAAAATAAAAGCAGTCGATTCGCGTTGTATTCGTGTCCATTGGTCCTTTCTCGTCGAGGGAAAGAAAGTGTTAGTCGCTCGGTGTTATTCGCACCCTCAGTCTTTCTCTCCTCCTTCCTGAAAACAGAGGAAGGGAAGAGTATCCTGATAAATACACTCTATGAAAGCCTTTTCCCCCACGAGCCTGTGGAGCAACTTCATAATAGCCACCCATTCTCCACAGTACCTAGCTAATGATCAAAGCTAAGGTATCATATCATAATTATATCGTATAAGTAAGGATATTGTCGAAGCCCACAAACTAGGGTTTCAAGCGCCACAGTACCAGAGCCATCAAACTTGGGAGAAGTGTTTAAGGGCCTGTTTGGTTGCGATGGATCCGTTCCGTTGTCCCATACAAACTGACCGATTCAAAACCGAAGGACCACCATTTTTATATGGGAAACGGTCACAAAACGGAACGCCAATTTTGCAAAGCGGGTAGCTAGTATATTCACACACGGCTAGAGAGAAAGGAAATAACAGGAACGAACAACTGTAAGTAAGGCAAAGAAAACCCAAACACCAAAAGAAATCTCCGACCTGCTAGTCCTAGCTTTTCTTCCACTGACGGAGGCATTGCTGAGGTTGCTGCTGCCCTTGTCGCTTGGAGTCATTGGCACTGATGTCTCTCAGTGTGAGGCAGGTGTGGGAATGACCAGCCGGTACGTGCCTGCCATTGAGGTGCCAAACATTGCCTTCCCAAGTCGAGGCAGGTTAGTGATATCACTGGCATGTGCTCCATATTCCCTGGAAGCGTTGTGAGAGGAGGATGCGCTCTTCCTTTAAATACTCAAAGTATGCTTTATATGCATCTGAATGCCATCTCCCCAATGTTTGGATTTTGGTTTCTGTGATACCGACTTTTGCAGCTCAAGTCCCAGATCCTCTACGGAAGCTATGCCTGTTCCATGCTCTGCAACCTAAACTAGAAGCAATGGCTAGTCCCTGTAGTGTCTGGACTACGTGCTCTATGGTAAATGGCCTTTGCTCGTATGTTTCGATACAGAATAGAGGAGGAAATTGTTGTCATTGGGTTTCAATACTAATAAGGAGTTTCATTGTGCGAACGGGGCAAGCTGTATCATTACTGGCTGCGATTGTTATTTGTATTCCATGCCGGAAGTGGTCTGTCTTTGATGTAGGTAGTGTGAGTTCCATGTGTTCTCCTCCGCTCAGGGTTTTGAACTTAATACTATTCTTGGTCAGGAACCAGGTGCGGAATAGTGGGCGTATTTCAATGTCGGTCACTTAGTAAGTGAATTCCCCCACTTGAAGGAAGGCAGCAAAGGCCAATGTAAATGCCGCTTGTGTGACAATATCGTTATAGTTGGTATTTCCCAGGATATTTAGCAGTTGAAGGAGGCAGGGGTGGGTTAAAAGTGTACGATCCTGATGGTCGGGTTCGTTGCAGTCTCTCTTTATTCCTTGGAGCGTTCTCTCTAGACGTGGGTCAGAGAATACAGTTCATTTGATACCTAGATCCAACTGGTAAGACTTGAGCCCTGAGAGATATAGTTTCATTGTTTTGACTTTGATGGTTCCGGCTAAAGAGTGTAGCCATTCAATAAGCCATGTCACCTTAGCTGGGAAGTATGCCCCGTTCACATGGTGGTAGTTTGAGAGGGTACAGAACAGGGTGAACCGTGACCTGGGGATATCATAGTTCCATCTAGTAAAAGGAGCTAGGCTGCGCCAAAGGTAGTATGCTGTGATATGGGAGAGACCTGTTTGTTGTATATCAAGAACCCATGATCCCGGAGGGTGGAGGTGGGATGTACTAGCTGCGGGGCCAAGTTAGTAATTCTGTTAAAGTCAAAGCGTGAGAGCACATCTGCAAGAGAGTTCTCCTTAGTTGAAATCCATCGGCATTCAATTTCCAGGTCCCATTCAGTAGCGATCAGTAAGCAGCAGTACAATACACTCATTGTAGCGCCCCAGATTGTTCTATTCGAGATTGAGTGTGCTACTGCCCTGTTATCTATATGTATTAGGACCTTAGTACCCTGCCAGTCCTTACCCCAGTAGAGTAATACCTGTTCTACCGTACGTATTTCCTTAGTGTTTATGTGCTCATTGTTTTTCTCTAGGTAGCGGAGCAGTGATATTGAAAAAGCATGGCCAGGCAGGGGATTGTGAGATTCAGGGTTGGGGGAGGTTCATAACCAGTATGGGTACTCGGTTATTGGTTTTGTTTTATGTTTTGTTTTAAGTATCGCTTTGATACTTAGTTTTGTTTTATGTTTTGTTTTAAGTATTTTTTTGATACTTAATTAGTTTTACCAAAGTGTATCCATTGATACCTTTGATTAGTTTCGTTCATGCTAGACATAAACAGATTTGTGTATTTAAAGACCGCCTATTTCTACGATAGAAAAGGCAGACTTCGACAGACAGTATTTCAATATACTTGGTTGAATGGTTACTTCTTTGTTCCTCAGTACACCCTCGAAGCCTTCTTTAGTTCTCAGCTCTTGCCTCCTCTCTGGAAGAGTAGGCTACGTGCTAACTATTGTATCTATTACCGATAATGTGATTAGCACCTTGCAAACACATTACAGGGTTGATCCTGCTCCAGTTGTGTGCATCAGGTTTGCTCTCATATTAAAGGCTCCTAGTCCTTTCATCCCCGAAGCGTCTGTCCAAAGCTCAACTACTTCCCTCTCTTCTAGTTGTATTGATCATTCTGGCACTTTTCCTAGGGCTCGCTTCCACCACTTGAGATCCTGGTAGGCCTCCTGAGAGATGTGCCGATGGTAGTTCCTTTCCTGCTGTCCCAGCTCCTGAAAGTAAAGCTCTATATTGTGGAGCCGTCGGAGAAAGGTCCTTCCCATTGGAACCATTATACAGATAAAGTTTAAGTAACCCATTATTCTTTGGAGATCGATTAGTGAAAGGGATTTCGCAAGTAGTGCTGATGTAACAATGGTTCGAGCTTTATCCAGTTTCTTTGTTGGTAGTCGGATTACGATCTTCTCGGTATCAAGCTCAATTCCACCAAAGCTAGCCACCTTTCCTTCTTCGTTCTTAGCCGCCTTGATTGTTAAGCCTACTAATGAGCATAGGTGGGAGAACTTCTGGCTGTAGACTTCGGGGTTGCAGTTGCCGGGGAAGATGATAAGAAAGTCATCAAGGTAGTGAATTATTTCCACTTCAAGCGTCTCCCTTGACAGTTTGTTTCCCAGGATGCAATGAAAGGTTGCTGCGAATAGGTTGAAGAGGAATGGCGCCATCCAAAGTCTAAATGGCAGGAAGTGTTTGGAGTAGGACTTATTGTTCCAGTGGAAGCCAAGAAGGACGCTATCACTTGGCGAGATAGGGATATGTCGGAAAGCATTTTTGACGTCCCGTTTTACCAGCTGGCACCCTCTCCTGAACCGCTGTACTGCAGTAATGGCATCTTCGATCGTGCTATAGGAGATTGTCACATAGTATTCTGATATCCTGCCATTGATGGAGCCTTGGCCATGACTGTTAGTTGGGTATGATAAGTGATGTATTCATCTCTTGGACCCATCTGACTTGTCAGTCAGCCCTAATAGGGAGGAGGTAAAGTGCTCTGGTAGTGTCTTCCGACTTGTAAAGAGTTCAAGCCGGTTGTGTCGAGCTCCGTGGCGATATCAGCCGTTACTATATCGGGAAAATCTTCGCCGGATATGAGGTTTCAGTGCATCTGCACAGGCCCACGGTGTCCTTCAAAGCCAATCCTGGCCCCAAATAGGCATATGTCCAGGACAGCTTCTACTACTACTTGGTCGGGATATCCAGTTAAGAGCTGCTTCTACCCCTTGTATTTTAATTGGCCTGTTGGCATCAGGGTATTGTGGGTAGTAAAGACAGGGTATGGGAGACTAGTATTAGGATGTTGGAGTTGTTTTCTAACATGTGAAAAGGTGAGAGAGTTTTTGGTTTCTATTATAGGTATGTGACATATTGTGTATGTGGGGGGGGTAACTTGAGTGACTGTGAGCCTGAGGCTATAATTCTTAGACAACATGAGAGAGGAGGAGGTGTGCAGGAATAAATAGGAGGGGCAGAAAGGGGAGAGGACTAGAGTGGGGTGTGAGAGGGGACTTAACGCCCAAGATGGCAGCCAGCTGCCTAGGATGACTGGGAGTTCATGTTGTTCTCCAAAGTATACTGCGTAACTTTGTAGCTGTTCCCACATGTTATGCACATGTGGTGGTAGTGGCAGTTTATCGTTCTGCATTCGCGATAGTTCCAGTTCCTGCAAGCTTGTGTCGAACCTGAAGTCTGGGCTGGGTCCGGTAGTGAACCCACTGATCCACCAAGTGAGTGTATAGTGTGCTGGATTTGGCGCCTCTCCAGTAAGGCCGAGTATTGATGGGATGAGGTGCCTTGGTTGGCTTGGGTGGATCCGAGAGGATACTCATGGACTGGTAATTTGGTTATGTGGTGGGTAAAGCTCATTGGTCGGTTCGTACTTTAGGTCCAGATATTTCGCTGAACGGGGTGGGCGAAACACATCGAAGCGATAAGCTCGCTGTCAATTTGACGCCAGTTGCAGGGTAGGTATATGCTCTTCCCACTAGCCATGTGTTTCTGGTGCAACTGGAAATGATACCCCTTAACACCATCCCAAGTATACTTCTTGAGTAGGTTGTACAGATTTATGGTAAAGAGGAAGTGTGATATGGTGAGGTCACCTTGCAGTGCCTGGGGTGCTAACTTAACCAGGATTCCACTATAGTCGGCCCAAGCTTTAAAAAAACTACTCATCCGGTACTCCCTCTCTTTTCCGTCCCTTTCTGTCTGTTCAAATTCTATACCCCCGATACTAATTGTCTTCTGAGACTCAGCCAGTTCTTTCTTGGTAGCCAGAAGCCAGTAAATGTTTGTTAGCTTGAACTGGTTCTCAATGATTTGCATCAAGGTGCTGCACTCAACTGCCGGGAAAAGAGTCTCCACTGACTCCACTATTGCAGATGCCCTCTCCATTTCTACTATGGGCAGGGGCAAGATAGGGTTGTACATACCCGGTTCCCTTGATTGGTAGGGGTTACTTTATAGATGCTCTCTCTCTGCCTGGAGCTGAGCCAACTGGCTCTCCAACTCTGCAATCTGCCCAAGTGTGGTATTGGCGAGTGGCTACTGCCTTGGAAGGTATGGTACTGCAGGTTGGGTTTGGGTAGGAGGGGCATTCGAAGGGTTATTTTACGAGTGTAGCCGGAGGAGAATGCGGTCCACGATCTCGTCCTCCTGTGATCGGAGGAGTTCCCTCATATTGTGCAGGCTTATCTCATCATGACTGCTGGGGGTAGGGGGTGGGTTGAGATACACTTCGCTTGAAAGCATCGAAGCCAGTGACTGTAGCTGTGGGCTGGCATGGTTGGGATTGCTAAGAGTATGGATTGGGTGTTGCTTGAGGGTGTGTCATTATACTAGCTAGGTTTGTCTTCATTACTACCACTCTCTTGTTGTGGTGTCTCTTCATTTTCGCCTTAATTCAATTGTAGTTCTTGGGATTGGCCATAGGGTGTCGGGGCTTGACAAGTATGTGTATTTTTCCTGATTCCCCCTGGAGACTGCCCTTCTGTTTTTGGGCGCTGTTTGGCCTCCGCGTCTTGACCCTCTTATGCTAGGCATGGTATCAGTGATTGTATAGTCTGGTAAGGCTGGGAGTGTCCTCTTGGTAGAGGTTAGTAAGTGCTGAATAAGCAAGGTTCGTGAAAAACAAAGAACGTGAGCAGTAGGGAGCTTGAGGATATTGTGTTTAGGTGATTGGGGGAAGGAAGTGTTCTGAGAGTTCTGCAGATGTGTTGTGGTGGAGCTATGACCCCACGCGTGCTCGGTATCTGGCTATACTGTTCCTGTTAGACCCCCAACCCACTATCCTGGTTTGGGGCCGACGATCAATGTGCTTTTCCCAATTGGCACTGGGTTTTACCAACCCGGCATGATGTATCGCGACAAAACAGGCCCTAAAAAAAACACAATTTTTTTCCAAATACAACTTTCAAGGCCCTTTCGCTCAGCTTTGGGCAAGCATTCCAATGGGCCAGGGGTTCGCTGGGTTGGTCGGATTCATTGGGTTGGGTTGTGGGTATTTACCACTACAGTGGGTTGGCTTGGATTTGGGAATGCTCAACACTGGTTTACCCATCGAACCCAACAAATTTCTAGCGCTTATTTTCCCTGCGCGATAGCCTGGCCCCCCGGAAGTGGAAAAGTATTTACAGGAAACAGATAGGTAGAGGGGAAATTGTCTAAATAAAGGTATTTTATACCAGATGCTGATCCTTTTAAGCTTTATTCGGTGGTGCTCAGACACCATCACTGGTTTCTGGTACTTCAAAAAAAAAATCAATACCTTACAACTGGTATACAATCACTATGAATTAGTCTTCCTTTATATCAACCGGGGTCTCTGGTTGAGTAGTCTCCTATCATGTTGAAAGACTTGGCTGACAGGATCAGATATATATTGCCTTAGAATGAAATAGGGTGGATTTCAGCTTCAAGTCCCGGTTGATTTTTTTGGCCTTCATGGCCCAATAGGTGTTTCAAACCCACGCTACTACTATCTCCGGTTTCCTGCAATTGCTATCTGTTAGTTATCAATCAAGTCGTTTTAAGATTCTATCCGACATCCGCAATAAACCAATATTTTGATCGGTTGATTTCACCTACAGACCTAGTGGGTTCGTTAGGTTGAGTTGACTCGAGTTAGAGGTGAGCAAAGAGAACCTGAATAAGCAGTTTTGAAGCTGGCCTACTGCGGGAGTTGCAAGCCTGAGCGGGGTTCGGGGAAGACTTTCCTAGTTTCTGCCGTGTGGTTAGTAATAACTGCCTGTTTTTGGTCCCTTTTTTTCTTCAGAATTTGAGCACACAGTTGAGATTCGTGAAGGAAGTATGTTGAGCACGGTAAATTGGGACCCGGATCAATGTATGTAGATACCTCTCATTGGTGTAAGTGCTGCGGTCGTACTTGTAGGTGCAGAAGAATATGCAAGAAAAATATTTGCTTTCTCTAGCCGACTTCTATCTTTCTACAGCTCTCTGCTTCTACAAGTCTATAATTCCCCTCGACTCCTCATCTATTACCCTTGACCAATAACGGCTCTTGGAAGGTAAGATAGACCAACTACTCGTTAAGCCAATATATGCTTCCATCAGTTCTAACCAAATCTATATGATCACCGATTTGTTGTTGAGATCCAGAGACCGCTCCCAGACAATTTAACCCGGTGACCTTGAGGGATCAAATAAATGCTTCTATACCACGTACATATTCTAGAATTTTAGCAATCCGGAAATAAGGAAAAGACAGCCATATTGCCCACACATCCGGAGATCCTCTAGAAATCCATCCTCTTATGATAGCATGTTCTATTTATGGATAGTGAATCCCACTGGAAACTCTTTCTCTCCCACCTTCCAGTGGTGGATTCCGTCAGATCATCCTCAAGTTTTGCTCAATCAGAGCGTGCCTAATCGCCTCGATAACCGACTGTACCCTACATTTTCGAGCAGTGGCTATCGGTCACTCAATTAATGCCCGCCTGTTTCGTCAATTGATCGATCATGAGGTCCTCTCGATTAGATTATGATGGAGGGGAACCCTCATGGCCTGTTCTGGTATGCTCGTGTCCATCACTACAGCCTTCACTCTTTTTTCATTCACAACCCTTAAAGGGAACTATACTGACATTAATGCTAGCATATCACATCCACTCTTACACGAGCTATATACCACACCAACCGATACTAATCACAAACCCAACTGCTGGTCTAGGACACAACCAAAGCACCAAATCCACAGCGCCACCACTCAGCCCGTTCCGCGCCACCAATTTTACAAAGCAAACCTCCGCAATTGTTGATTGGGGACTGCGGAATAGGGTTGGGTCACTTAAGAGATGCTCTTGCAAAGTAAAGTGCACCAGTTGGACAGCAGACAGAGGCGCTTCGGCTGTGATAAGACCTAGAGAAAATGCTAGTAGTGTTTGTATCGCGGGAGCGTTTTCAGGATCCAAATCTGCAGATTCCATCTCTACTCCCAAGGTATGACGGAGCTCCTCACCCCGTAATGGTCTTTCCCAGAATAGAGTCGATGTTTAGTGAAAGAGGTAGGAATCTACATATAACTGTTGGTACGTGCACACAATCGATAGAGTAGAAATGCTAAATGCTCCTACACACACATCCGGTATCCTTTCCAGGATAGTCCTAATAATATCCGCCCGTAACTCATCGTTCATAGCCTCTATCTAGTCATCCCTGTCCAACCAACTTCATCTCCGGATAGTTCTTGATATCGTCCAGGTTTGGAGTGATGGGTACCACAATTGCCTTGGTGAAAGATCTCTGAACATAGTCCCTGACATGGGACCTCCCGGCGAGGAATGTTCCCGTCCTGGAGGTCTCCCGAGCAATGTCTCTTAGTTGTCTCTTAGTGGTCCAAGAAGCTCTGGCAGGGGTTTCGGTAAGCAGGCGTCCAACTCATCGACACATATGAAAACCCAGGGAAGCGAGGCAGTAGCGGTCCTTAGCATTCTATCAAGATCCGCGAGTCTCTGTCCTCTCACACAAAACTCCATCTTCCCTTCGTGAAACGCTTCGGCTACATATTTCGGAATGTGCCCTCTGCCTACTAGCTGCCCCACAATAGTTCCCATCATATTGGTGATGGCCTGCTCTTTCTGGGAAAGGTAGTCGAAGTACAGGCCCTCAACGGCGATGTTTCCCTCTTTTCCCGACCACACATACTGCCAATCACAAGGAAACCAGTATTTCTGGCAGTTAGCCATATTCGCCTCTTCCAATTAAGCCCGCAACTTACCACGGATGTCTTTCCCACTCCTCGATCCCCGCTGCAAAACAAGACAACCTTATCGGCTCTACCTTCATTACTCCTCCACTTTCGAAACTCGCTTTCTTCCAAAAGCCAATCCCCGACACCGCCAAATCACTCGGTGCGCACGCCTTGATGTCTCTTATAGTGGTGAGAGCCAACGCATAATCTGTACATCTTCGTCGGAATTATAGGCAATGTTACTCAAATTATTCATCATGTTGCCTCTGTGAGAATTGCCGTCGTCCATGTGGACCAATGGTATATATGCGGTCTGGGCCGTGATATTGTGTGCCGATCGTTGGTTGAACGTAGAAATTGTCAACGATTTGTGGGGTATTGGGGAGGTTCACGAACTTTCCATCAGAGGGGCTGAAGAAAATAGGGCGATATATTATATAGCAACATGTTGTATGGCCATCATAACCCAATAATTTCCACTTGGGAAGAGTACAGTACATGGAAAATATGAGGCATGTCGCACGAACACTTCTGTCGAGAGGCGGTACACGGATAATTCGAAATTTTACCATCTCCACTAATATTGCTCTGATTGAGAATCAGAAAATACAGAACCAGATGGGAGTGGTTTACAAGCACCTCGATCAAGCCATATATTCCCCAATGTGGATGTGGTTGACACTTCGAAAATTATTTATTCTTGGACTAGACCTTTTGGGTAATTGTGCTGTGCAAGAACTGGGTAGGTATAGGGGGTTTGGGACCATGCTCTAAGACTAGTGGTGAAATAATTTATCAGTATAATGTTATAAGTCGAAGTCTTCATGAGAAGGGGTTGAGCACTGCTCTAGATCTGGCAATTGATTATATTGTAAGAATAGCGCGGTGAGCCCGAACGGAGGTCCCTTTTCTCACTTTCAACCAATTAGGCATTTTGGGGGTAGTACATTGGGAATGCTTGTTTATTGGTACTCGGTGTTTGCAAGAACTGGGTTTCTGTCGCTGGTCGAGCTGATATCTCGATTATTGGGCAGCTATCTATCCCCCAAGAAGTGGAGGGAGAGAGGGAGAGGAACAGGAAGAAAAAAACTGTCAAATATCAAGGTAGATGGACAGCGTTTTGGGCACCTGGTTGCATGGCATGGCAAGACAATCATGTAGTATAAATATAAAGGCTTTAGAGGAATATCCTAACTGGAGAAATATTCTCGCAAAGAAAAATGCCAAACGGGAACTAACGAGTGACCGATCAACCAAATGGAAGTGACGGAGGAGAGAGGTAAACGGAGGAAGACACACTATGAACAAAAAGCAACTAAGAAACGGAAAATAAGCTCCCTTTTGTCCTATCTGGATCATCCAGATCATCTCCCCCACACTTCCAGAGTATGCTGAGTCCTCCATAACATTCAACTTCACTAGCTCCCACTCACTGCTCCTGCCGAGGATGCGAGTATTTGACCGAGGGTATGATCTGAGTGAGGGTATGGGTGTGATCGAGGATATACCTGGCGGCGGTATCTCCACCTGGTAGGAGTACCTCCTCCGGAAGGGGGTGTCAGATGTATAGGACTAGTTGTTAGTCAAACAGCGGACAATAGTGTATGTATGATGTGCAGTAGATGTTGGTCTTGCTTAGTCAAAAAAACGCGCAGAGTGCCATTTCTGCGGGTCAGGGTCAGAGTTGTTTCGCTTTTTGCACAGCAGATATGTGGTGAGCGGCCAAAAAGATCTCCACCCATCACAGCTTGCATTCATTCATGACGTGATTTTCTAATCCGGCTTCCAATCAACTCGTCGTCGGTGCCACTTGGGTTACTCAGGGTATCATAGATGTAGTCTGGTCTAAGTGGAGGGGGGTTCTGGTTTCCCGAGCGCTCGATCATTGACATGATGACTTATCGGATTTGTTTACGTTGTGCACTCTAGGGGGTGGGTGTGCAGCAAACTAACGTTCGGTGTTGGGATTTGGAGGGTAGAGGTATGATGGGGGGAAGGAATCTTTGATTTGAGTCTTGGGGCGGTGTTCAGTGTGGAGTTTGAGGAGATGGCGGTTTTAGTAAATCGGGATGGGGGGTGGCACTGCGCCTTATTACATTTGACGTAGCAAAGAGGCTGGCAGATTGCGAGCTATGATATCCTACCGGTGCTCATATCCCTGAGCATGATAACTTTGCCTCGCCGGAGTTTGTTATGAGATGCCGGTTCTTGAAACTGGAGCGGTATGATCTGCGGTTGCGGGGGCTGGGGAATTTGGGACCATGCTCTAGTACTAGTGGTGAAATAATTTATCCGTATTATTACTATTCTATAACGAAGTCTGCCTGGAAAGGGTTTGAGTGCTGCGCTATGATTGTGACATTACTATCGTGGTGGACCGGAATGGAGGTGTCTACCCCCACGTTCAACCAATTAGGCCGGTTTTGGGGTAGTGTGATATGTTGGGAAGGCTTGTTTGTTTGTTAATACTCTGTGCTTGCAGGAGCTGGGCTTCCGCAGCTGGTCGAGTTGAGATCCCGATTATTGGGCGGCTATTTGTTCCCTCAAAAAAGAGAGAAAAGAAAACTGGCCAATTTGTGTAATATTGTGTTTATTACTCTGGAGTCCCTTCCTAGACGCTTGGAACTCAGTATCTGGAAGGGCGCGCTGGGTGTACTCTAATAACTGTACCTCTTGATTGCGAACTGCGTCTTTACATCTACTCGTCGTGTTTTGTTAACCGAGGGAGGTATCTCTCGGCGTCATACCAGATTAGTTAAGCGATTTTCAGGCGCCAGGCGCCAGGCTCCCGCGGACCAGTCGATCCACAGCACCACAAAACTTATTACAGTGATGGGGGATCCCTGAATCGCACCTATGCAGTACAATGCACGAAGCCAGCGGCACAGGGGCTTTAGCCAATCAGATTGTACAGTTGTACGCTTGGGCAACAAACTTGTGACTCCCTAAGGGGCAGCAGTAAGCACCTGCGGTGGGCGAATATAATTAGCCAGCTCAACAGACAACATTCGGTATTACCCCGCGAGTATCAGGATCCCGCCCATCCCCTCTTCCAAATCTGCACCAACACAACTTCAGAATGCTCGTATCTAGGCTTCTCCCCTTTAGAATAATCCCCCCTCGAGCGCTCACCTTCCACCCCCCCCAAAGAGCTTTACTATCCACGCAAAATTCTCCAACAGTACATGCAAACTTTTTCAAGAAGTACAACTTCGAAAGATACGCTTTCGAGCCGGGAAAGCCCCCAGAGGAGGAATTCCAACGACTAGCTGAAGCCCGAGGGTGGGGAACCAAGAGGACCGCCAAACACCTTAGGTTGTTACACAATGCCGTACTTCTCGCGGAGTTCTTTGAGCGGTTTGAAGACCATGGGAAGGAGGTGGGAAGATACATCTATTCTCCGGACGCAGAAAGCGGCGTAGAGTTCCACCGGCTATGCATGGCGAAGGGGTGGGATGAGGAGAGGATTGCTGTTATGAGGAAGGAGTATGATGGATTGACGGGAATTGCAAGCCAATCGAGAGAGGGTGCATCAAATGGTGAAGGTGATCGGGAGAAGGAGAAGGTAGAGTGTGGTGCATCAAACAGTGAAGGTGGCCAGGAAAAGGAGAGGGTTTTTAAAGGACATACCGCCATTGCAAAGTTTTTCGTCGAGAATCAGTGCCCCGGGTACTCGTATAGTTATCGATCCTCCGAAGTTGAGTTCCGGGAGCTGGCTGAGGTGAGGGAAACTATGTGGAAGGCTGCGGCTGGTGGTAGGGAGAGGAAAGGAACTTATAAAAAGACGGAGGAGTATAAAGACCTACGGCGAGAGTTTGAGGTTGCAATAGAAGAGAGCTTTGATGCCTTCCTGCGGGTGAAAAGGAAGTCAATGGAAGAGAAAGAAACTAGGCCGTGGGAAACCCTCGCGGAATTGCTGAAGGTGGGGAAAGCTCCGATGAGTAGAACCAAGGCGGCAAAGGTGAGAGATACTGCAGGGTAACCCGCCCTATTGTGCTGTCTCAGTGAATTAACACACTTTAGTTCATGGAAAAAATACATGTTAACATCCATGACTTCACGAGCCTCTTTGAAATACACCTACCACCCTCCGTGAGTATCTTGAAGAGGTTGATGACCACAGAATCCCACCGGATACAAGAGTTGAGGTTCCCAAACGTGGCCATGCTTGCGGCTTACAGCGTCATGACGGACAAGGTGTATAATTTGCGTCATGCAAAAAAGAATGGAACGTTAGTCCTTTTGCTGCAGAGGCTGAGAGGTCATTTCGGGAAATTTCGGCTTGTCATGAAAACTGCTAGGCTCAGTAACCCAGCCGGCAGTACTCCTATATCATCTAAAGAGGCGAGGAGGGTTCTGCGCGAGAGATTCCCCATAGAATGGGAGGAGTTGGATAGAGAAATAGCTGAAAAGAAAAACGAAGGTTAGGGGAATTACGCACCAATGAGCCATGCGGGGAGTCTTGGGATCTGGCCCCAACTTTTTTAATTCGGTGGTATAAAGGTGTTTGGAGTTGAAGTGTCGGAAGGGGTTGGGATTAATTTTTTGTTTTCTCTGTCCTGTTGCCTTGCATCTTCACGCCCCAAGTTTCCTTATCTTCTTGGGCCACATTTTCTCGAGACGGCTGATGGAGTGGCCTTGGAAACATGGTAGGGAGGTTTCGGCTGCTAGAATCCTACAAGAATACTCCTATGCTAGTTAAATGCTCAACTGTCAGGGACCATTGCCGAAAACAGACGAAATTTCTCCACAGCTAGTGATTTCTTCCTCTTCCATCGAATATCAGCCAGGAAAAATAGAGATAGGATTGATTAGTTTTCCCTAATATGTCTCTCAACCTCCCTCTTCGAATTTCGGCTTTACCACTACTCCGGATGCCCCGTGAACACCCCAACCGATACATAGATTTCATACCATATTATTGATGTGGAGCTTACCACCATTACGGCGGACACGAGAATCTCACACCAAGAGAATTAGTAGAGGACCATAGCCCACATCTTCTCAAGGTATGTATACTCCTCACGTGCCCGTGTGAAGGAAGAGTTGTGATCCCTGTAGTTTGGCCTAGAAGCAGAACTGACGACAACTATGATATATGCATGGGATATTCTCAACGGCAACTTGAGGGGCAATATCCTAGGCATGATATTATGGTATCGATTATTCTTAACTTACGGAATTGTATAGACTCTGCAATCATTGATGCATGGAATGTACCATAGTCAGGAGAATAGGATAGTATCATTCTACTTAAATGTACTACAGCTGTTTCACAGGTATAGGTGACTCGATGGGACCGGGGTACAATTCCCAGCACATATCAGTCAAGAATAAAGAAAAAAATCCCCATCATAGCAAGCTAGCGGCTTTATATCACAGCTCCAACAAATCCCAAAAGTCTTCTGGAATAAATCCTAACCTACGAGGAGTGGATATCAGGGGAAATTTAAACTCACCAGTGATCGAAGGTATGGTTTCTGTTTTCATAACTGGCTTCGCACACTCTATCGCAGCCATTTGCCCTTTAGTCTAGACCGCAGTCGGTGAGATGACAAGATTGCTGTATAACACAGGACGTTGAAGAGACGTCTCCACAAAATATTACCCCGACTACAAAGCACCCGGCCCCTTCATCCCTTTCCAAAACGTAGCTTGTACTGTACTCGCGCGACCGAGTTGAAGCCGGACACCCCCCCCGATTGTGATAGCGACTGCCCGGCCAATAGCGAGCCCATGCAGGGTAACACGGTTAATAAGCGCATATGATACGATACAGAAAAAAAACACAGCATTACTTGAGCACAAAAAGTTTCCGCACAGTTCATGACCGGCAAACTATCGCACGTCCGTATAACCAATCTCGCCATTGAAACTATTGTTCCCATTATGAGTTAACTCACGCCGAAACTTCTCATGAAATGTTTGACACTTTTGATGAACCCTAGCTTGAGCAAGGGTTTCCCAAGTTCCCACAAGTGTCTGTTTGGCCGCCTATCCCGCAACCTGCTCTCTACTTTAAACAACAAGGATTACGGCAGCGATTTGGACAATGTTGATTTAGGCAGGGCAAAGATGTAAAGATGAATTTCAATATCCTAACTGGAGAAATATTCTCACAAAGAACAACAATAGGGAATAAAATAAAACGGGAAAGACTGCTATGACACAAATGGGAGTAATGGAGGAAAGAGAGACAGATTGGATAACGAACGAAAGCAACTAACAAGGGAAAACAAACTGCCTTTTATCCTTCCCAAAATCATACTGATCTACTTCCACATACTTCCAGCATATGCCATGTTCTCTATCACATTCAGTCTCACTATTTCCCATTGTACCGCTTCGGCCGAGGATAAGTGAATTCGACTGAGGGTATACTCTAGCCAAAGACATTCAGTATTTCCATATGATAGGGGTAACGCTCTAATATGGAGTTGTCACAGGTATTGTCGCAGATGTTGTCGCATATGGTGTTTGATGTGGAGGGCTAAACAGTAGTCAATCATTGAGATGTCGGAGTAGTTGATATGCCAAGAGGGTTAGGGTTGTGAAGTTGTTGCCATAGGGGAAATGTGTAGTGAGCAGCCAAGAAACACTTCCGTCCAACATCTACGAGTGCCGCCGATTAATATATTGGTCACGTGGATTAAACCAGCATGTTGCAACCAGATTTTCCTCAACACCACAACTGACCGTTCCCATGTTTCCATGATAGTTTTAATGAAATCCAATGAAAATAAACACAGAACAAAAAATAAAATAAGTATGATAACACAAGGAGCAGGAAAAAAAAGAAAAAACAGATTTCATCCATGGAAGTTGTTGTCATCCTTGTTTTTAATAACAAGTTCAAGCTTATTATGAAGATCCAAGCAGTACCAATTGATCAAATCAATAGGTATCTTTTCCCACTCTTGTAACAGTGCCCTCTTGACCTCATTCTTTGTAGTCTGACTCTGGCCAGTAAACTCGTACTCCTTAAGTGAATCTTTTAAATAGTTCTAAAGAGGTTCTATTTTGTTAAGATCCAGAGATTGAGCAGGCCAATCAACTGACCATAACCCAAGGCTGATCCACTCCTCCTCTCCTACCTCTTTTGCCGTATTGTATGCAGAAGCATTTTCTACCATCCACATCTCCCTTCAAGTTTTCCTTTCTGCTTTCTGCATGAAAGGATAATACAGAGAACGTAAGTACTCTCTCTGTATAAAATCCAATCAACTACTCCTTTGCTTCTGTCTTCCCTCTCTTTCACCAATTCCTTAAACTCCCAGGCCAGACGTTGCTTTTGCCATGGACACCCTGAGGGATGAGGATCTACTTGATCCAATATTTGTATATTAGTATAACCAGTATGGGTACTCAGTTATTAGTTTTGTTTTATGTTTTGTTTTAAGTATCGCTTTGATACTTGGTTTGTTTTAAGTATTGTTTGATACTTAGTTTTGTTTTATATTTGGCTTTAAGTATCGCTTTGATACTTGTTTTGTTTTAAGTATCGTTTGATACTTAGTTTTGTTTTATGTTTTGTTTTAAGTATCGCTTTGATACTTAGTTTTGTTTTATGTATTGTTTTAAGTATCGTTTTGATACTTGGTTTGTTTTACCAAAGAATATCGCTTGATATCTTTGATTAGCTTCGTTCATGCTAGACATGGACAAGACTTGTGTATTTAAAGACCGCCTGATTCCACGATGGAAAAGGCAGACTTCGACAGACAGTATTTCAATATACTTAGTTAAACGGTTATGTCACGAACGTGACTTGGCATGAAAGAGGCTTTCACATGATACATGTTTATGAGTCACAAGTATGTTATTGTTTTACACATATGACTCATTCGGGTCATATAATTTGTTATGTGTGGGATTTGTTATGCTTTTGCACATGGCTCAAATATGAGTCATGGGATGTGCACCTGGTGAGTATGCCTTGCGAGTATGCCTTGCAGGTAAGCCTTGCGCATATGATTTATGTTTCGCACATGGCCTGGTTATGAGGTTATGGGTTTCACACATATGACTCAGTCGAGTCATATGACTTGTTTATTATATTATGATTGGTTTATGAGTTTTTGTACATGACCTCGCTATGAGGTCATGGGTTTTGAACATGTGATCACTTTGGTCATATGATTAGTTTGTTATGATTTGGTTTCGCACATGTGACCACTTTAGGTCATATGACTATGGGCGGCAAGGATACTATATAAGGAGGCCGATTTGGCTGAGGAAGATAGGTTCTTCACTCTTTGTTCTAAGTACTTTTCCTACTTCTTGCACTCCCTGTCGGAAGTGAGCACACCCAATACTTTACCTTATTTCGCTCGCGATAAATACTTCATCTACTGTTACTTGTTTGTGTTTTTCGTTTCGGACGGTTGGTTAGAAGTTGTTGTTCTCGCTTAGAAGATACTTCAGTGTGAGATATCCGTGGCCTGGTCCCCGTAATCACTGAGTATAGTTTGGGCGAGGATGGCGTCTTCGACAGCCTCCTCCTCCACGGATTCTCCCCCCCCTTCGAGGATGTCGTCTCCCGTTCGGTTCGACTCCAACCCCTCCTCCTCGCTTGAGACAACCCGTGCGGCCCTGTCTCTTGCTCCTGCTACTGAGGCTGGCCGTGGCCTCATCCCCACAACTACACGGTCATATGTTGCACCCAAGAGAAACTTTGGTTTCTTACAGTTTCACCACTGTCACGGGTGCCAGAATGCGGTTAACCCGCAGTTTGATAATGTAATTCAGCAAACGGTCGCTGACGCGACCATCGCCACGATGAAAGAAGTGGAGGTTTTAGTGAGAGGTTTCCTGATCGGGAGAGGCTGTTCAGCCATGTGTGGCTTGAGCAAAGACACTACCACAGGGCTCTTTATTCGGTTCAACTCGGACCGTGGCTCGGAATACTCTCCAGTCCCCGCACCTTCCCCTCCTAAAGATTCTCAGACTATAGTCCCTGAATCCTCCGTCCCCTCCGCCAAGGACAACTTGACTGCAGCTACGGTTGAGGCCAGCTCCTGGTCCGCTACTCCTCCACTCGCTAGGGCTGTCCAAAGCAAGATGCCCTGGTGTCCTCCACCAGACCAGCACCAGCTCCTCAACCCCCTCCTTTCTGGCAGGACTGTCTTCAGGAGAAAGGGCTCTTTACGAAACCCTGAAGTTCAAACTAGACGACCCTGATGACGAGGATTACAACCCTCCTGCCTCTGGAACACACCGCCGGACACAGTCGGCATCTCCCATTAAGCGATCTGCTGCTCCTCTCCTTCGTCACCAATTTTTGAGGGCTATCAACGTTGATGAGGGACGGAAAAAACAGATTGTTCCCTCTCTTCCTGGCCTTCCCCTAGATATCCACCATGGGCGCCTGGCCATCCCTCCACCTGTGGTACTCCCATCAACAATCAAGGCCACACCCCTTTCTCCATCCCCGCTGATAACTGAGAATGTCCTGCCCACCTCTGGGGTGATGGCTAGAGACACCCCTATGGGCCTGGGCGAGGAGCGCAACTTGGAAGCGACTGGTTTGGGCGACAGCTTACACGTCCCTTCACCAGCCATGGGCTCATCACCTCCGCCTATTGTTGGACGATGGATGTCACCTCCCGAAGGCCAACTGGGGGGCCCCTTGGAGACCCCTAGTGGTGATTCAACCCTGTTGGAAGTTCAGCTTCCAGAAACCCAACCAGAGGACGCCGATGCTGTAGTGGCCCAGGCGGACTCGATCATGGCAGGTATCTGTGAGATGCTGCATGCTGGTAGGACTCCCTCTCCTGGACTCCGCTCAGGTAGTGTAATCAGGTCCATGTTGGAAAGTCTGGAAGACATTCGGTCTGGTAATACTCAGCCTCTTCTCTCCTCGGAGTCTGGGTCGATTGAAGACGACACAGTAAAGGACGTACGAACTTGGATGAACAGTGGCCCCACCTTTGACGATGAAGGTCCGAGGAATGGGATAAACTACTGGAGTGGAGTTCATGTCTTGGAACGGGCAGTAAAAGTACTAACCGACATTGTTGGCAGGTAACGGGAGGAAATTGAAGCCCTCCAGGTAAGGTTGTCCCCGCGCCGCCGCTCCTTCCCAGCTGTACCTCACAGTACCTCCAATGTTTCTTCGGAGCCTACCCTACCATCCCCTACCCCTGAGAGAAAGGAGGCCTCTAAGGAGGCTCCTACTGCTAAAGCCTCCTTTACGGAGGTAGTAAAACAAATGGCATACGTGCCCAAGCCCCATGCTAGCCCACAAGAGCGGGTACATCCTGCTCGACCCACATCAGCAGCCTCATCCCACCAGTCCAGCAGTCGCGGCAACACCTCCAGTGAAGGGGGGGTCGCCTTGCGGGTAGCCCGAGGAGGTGAAGGCAAGTCTGTTCATTGGGAAGAAGAGGAAGGGGAGGAGGAAGATAAAAGAAAAGAACAGAGAAAAGGTGGCAAACGCCTGAGTGGTGCTGCTAGAAGGAGAAGAAAAGCTGCCAGAGAATCTGGTGAAGAAAGGGAGGCGGCGACCCCGGCCAAGACTCAGGGGAAGGCTGATAAACAGGAATTGGCTCCAGAGGTTGCGACACCTGTTACTACGGCGGCTCAGTCCGGGCCAGCAGCCCTGGCCAGCGTCAAAGTAGGTGCGGCTCAGACATGACAGGAATACCGATGGGTACCAATGGGGCTCCCAGACCCATTAAACTCGGTACCACCACCACCGCGCTCGTCGCCAACCCCGAATACTGGAGGGAGGCACATCACCATGCGCTTCACCACTCAAAAGAAGGTTGCCCTGCCAGAAGGTGTCGATATTGAAGCGATCCGAAATCGGATCAATACGACCTTTTCCAATCAGGACAAGATTCGAGGAAATGCTCCGTATATTCGCGCAGGGCATGTCCAGCTGGAAATTGGATGCATCTTCCTGACTTTGGCAGCACACTCCGTGACAGAGCTGAGCAACAGGTTGGACAAGGTCAGGCTTGATCTGCTTAATGAATTATCACTCCCGAAGTTTGAATTCTAGAGGGACCTGGAAAAGGTCAAGATTTTTGTTTCTGGTGTTCCACTTGCTGACACAGAACGGGGATCGATCTGGAGGGTGGAGGGATGGACTGGAAGCACGGCTTTTGATGGCCTTCGCACTGATCTAGAGCAATCCAATACTGGTGTAGTCACTGTTTCCTGGCCCAATATTATGGGATCCATACATGCCATGAGGCAGGCCAATGCTACGAGTTGCGGCATCCGCTTCGAGGTGGAGAATAATGAGGCCATCAAGGAAAGACTGGCAGAGGGAAAAATTTGGTTGCGAGGAGGTGCCCGCAATGTCCAGATCTTTGAAGAGCATCGCCCCCTTAAGGTATGTAGTAAGTGCCTGGAAACTGGCCACTTCGAAGCGACATGTGGTGGCCCCCCTCGGTGCCGATTTTGCTTCAGAGAACACTTCTCTCGGGAGCACATGTGCAGCAAGCTGGCTTGTCCGGGAGGAGTGGGTCAGGCCTGTGGACATACTAGGAGACAGTGTTGGTTATGCAACTGGATGGAACGCTTCACAGGATATGAGCGATGCCCAGGTATCAAATCCTCATCCCCAACTCCACCTTCCTCGCCTGCTGGACAAGGAACAACCACACCGACAATACCCGTGAAGGAACCTATCAAAAAACTGGAACAGCAGGGTAAGAGGGTAGGAAGGAATAGGAGAAGAAGCCGCAGCCGTGGAAGGTCCCTGACACCCAGGCTGGTTGAGGTAAGCAGTGATGAGGAAAAGGAGGCTCCCCGCCATAAGTCGGAAAAGGCCAAGGGTAGGGAACCAGAACAGCCTTCCCCCTCCCCGGCAGGTGGAATTTTAAAAACCAAGGCCGGCGCCACCACCAAGCCCCGAGATGAGGAAACGAGTTGGGTTGTCCGGGATCTGGACACCGGCTCTGCCTATGCCTCTGGCCCTTGTGGCCCGAGTGGATCAGTCGAGGCCCCCTTTTAAATGCTTATTATGACATTGATATTGAACGTGGGGAGAAGCAGTCGGAATCGGATGCTGCCGTTTGATTTATTTTCCTTTGTGGATTTGTTATTTATTATTGAACCTCCTGTAGATCGGGAGGGACAACATGTACCAATAGATGTTGATGGGTGGGATTTGTTTTCTTTTGTTGAAAGGTCAGGCGTTGAGGTATTTGTTCGGTCCCACATTTGTGGACTGTTTGAGGTGGTGGGGCATGGGGAAGGCAGTGCTCGGATTGGGTATTGGGAGAAAGGGACAAAGAAGGTACTCGCTGGAGTTTACTTTCGGCCTGGCTATACCAAAGACCAGTTTGCTCCATGGTTGGATGAACTCGGAGAACCTGACATTGTGTTTGGGGACTTCAACGCCAGGCATCAAGACTGGGATCCCAACGCGGACCATAATAATACAGGCGGACGATGGCTGAAGCAGTAGTTTACAGCCCCGGCTCGCGACATGAATATGGTACCTCCAACAGTGCCAACCTTTCGGGACATTTCCAGAATTGACCTATGCCTGCACAAGGCACCCTATGTTCGACATCGATATATGGACGCTGCCAGCTGCGAGCATAGTGCTCAAGCCTTGAAGCTGAAGGTAGACCTCCCTGACAACATCATACGTCGGAGGCCGGCTTGGAAAAAATCAGTTTGGGAAAAGGTTGGGAAACAGTTAGACGCCCTTAAAGAGGTGGGAGATGAGAAGTTGTGGGAAGGTGTGAAGTGTGTGGTAGACGCACTCCTGCGGGCCTCCATTGGCAGAGGTTGGTACGAGTGGTGGACACTGGAGTTGGAAATGATGAGGTTAGATGTGGCTCGCTACGACGATACTCCAAGCGCAAGGCGGAGCGGGTGGAGGACTACAAACTGGTCAGGAGTGTTTACCAGGCTTGCCTGTTAAGGGCCAGGTTTGAACACATCAGGACCAAGATAGCTGAGAGCCAGGACCCGGACATTTTTCAGCTGGCAAGGAAACTGGAAGCCAAACGAACACTTCACTCCATGGCCCGATCAGATGGGTCCTACGCCACGACGCACTCTGACATCAGTGACCTGATTGTACAACAGTTATCCTCTGGCGATCCTACCCCTTGGAAAGACTCCGTGATTAGTATAGATAGTGCTCAGGAAATGGAGATCGCCCTTGCTAGGTCACCTATGAATACGAGTCCAGGCGAGGATGATATCGGATACCCTTTCACACGGTTCTGGAAGCGGAGGGATACGACAACTTTGCGACGATTGGTTGATTACGGGCTGCGTCACAATCTTCCGGACTGGCATCGGGCAGAGGTAGTGCTCATACTAAAGATTGACAAACCCAGATATGATGTCGTCAAGACATGGAGAATGATACACCTCCTCCCGACACCTGCGAAGGTTGCACAACGCATGGTCCTGCTAAGACTGGCCACATGTCTTGACCTGGGGGAGACACAGTTTGGTTCTCGCCGGAAAAGGGGGGTTCACAATGCCATGGCGGTGGTCTTTGAATTCCTATGGCATAATGAGGGCTACAAACGGCGAATTTTGTCTATAGACGTTAAAGGAGGATTCGATAACATTAATGTTGACCTCCTGTCAGACTTCCTGGTTGCTCGGGGGTGTCCATTGAACCTGTGCCAGTGGGTATGAAGGTGGACTTACCGTCGGTCGATTCGCTTCCGCTTTAATGGATGTGTCTCCAAGATCTACTATGTCAGCAAAGGGGTGCCTCAGGGCTCGACTCTCTCTCCTTTTCTCTTTGGGACCTACGTGGTGGATATATTCACACCGCAAATGTGCTACTCCCCTGGGGTCCGACAATTGGTGATCTCATACGTTGATGACGGGGTCATCATGGTGGCTCCAGATTCTTGTAATGCTGCCCCATACCATGCAGGAGAAGTTTTTGCGGACTACGATCGCATAGCAAGGGCTAGAGGGATGGGGTTCAGTGCCCTCGAGACCCAGTGGATCGGATTTGGGGACAGGGCATGGGGAGGAATGGAGTTGTTAGGAGAAATGGTTTTGCCTTCTGAGGATTTGCGGGTTCTTGGGTACAGGTTCAATGTATTTCTTAACTTTTCTTCTCATGTAAAGTACTGGTTGGAAAGGGAGTTGGGTGTTAGGAGAAGGATTTCGGCATTGGGGAGGAGGTTTGGGAGTGTTGGTGGGCTTGGGGCGTGGGAGACTTACCGCTTGGTGCAGGCAGCCTACCTTCCGACCGTTTATTACAGGCTTGAATTTGTAACCGACCATGCGTCGTATGTGAAACAAATTCAGGTCCATGTCAACGACTGCCTCTGATCAGTTTTCCGGACCCCTATGAAGTTGGCAAACAATATACTGCGGGCTGAGTTCGGAACACCACCTGTTGCCATCCAAGGGAGGTATCTGCAGAGGAGGTGCTACAGCCGATTTATCAACTACCGGTACTGTGATCAACACCCGTGATTCGGTGAGATACGGCTCGGTTGGAAGCAAGAAGGGATGGTGGCACATCGGTAGAATTCAGACAAGGAACTCACCTGCCGGCCCACGGTTGCGATTGTGAAAGGCAAGGCTGTGATGGCTACATGCTACCATTCACTGTACACAGATCTCTACAAATCCTCGGATGTGGTCATATACACAGACGGGTCCAAGTCCTCCGAAGGGGCCAGTGTGGCATGGGCAGTATTTGAGAAAGGGGCACTGACCTGCATCGATGGGTGCTCAGTTCCCCCGTCTTGGAACATTGTTGAGTGTGAGCTGTTTGCGGTTGTCTGTGCACTCCGACATGCCCAGGGGATGGCCAAGAGATGCCTATAGATGTGTTTCTGGATTGCGTCTCAGCCCTCACCCTGGTAGATAATATGTTTTCGGATGGAGATTCGGCTGAGCTGTGGGAAGTTATGACACCCCTGCTTAAAGAATTCAGCCACATCAGCCTTAGCTGCGTGTTGGAATACATGGGCATTGACGGCAATGAGATGGTAGACCTAAAGGCTAAGGCCGGTGTGGGTCGCCCATTGCGCCCTCTGCTCTGAGAACGGGTCAGCTTCGGGATCGGGCATGCGGCTCTGGCTCGAGAGTTACGGAAAGAAGAGTGGGGTTCCTGGCACGACAGGGAGGGACACGGGTATTATGCTCGTGAGCTTAGGGCAGCTTAGCATCTTCGTGGACTCACCCACATGGACTCCTACGTCTTACTGAGAATTCGCAGCGGAACGGGCTTGGTCAGGCACGACAACTGTGAAGGGAGGGATGATAGACACCACTTGACTGAGTGCCCCTGATATACTATAGGGGGCCCCGCTGACGAGGACTTATATAAGGATTCGGCGATATTGCGGTGGAGGTCCTGGTGGGTAAGTCAAAAGTGGTTGGGCCTAGGGATTCCCCGGCATGTTGAAAAGGTGGATGGGGAATTGGTAGTGGCAGGTAACCCCATTGAGGGTACACTAATGGTGGAAAGAAGTGGCCGGTTGGCGACGGTGGGAGATCCCACGACCTGCACCCGGTGCGAGAAGAAACACGATGGCAGTGGATGCGTGTTACCGGGATTGGTAACCATGCCGAAGAAATGGTTTTTCTTGCCCAACCAGCGATGCTGTGACTGTCCCTATTGTGGGACCGCGATTTCAGCGATGGCCACCCAAAAACGAGTTACCTTCACCAAACACTTTGAGAAAAAGCCCCGCTGTTTACGGACATGTCACGATTGGTTTTGGCATTCTCGGCACCAGCAATGGGACGAGCTGGACCTCGCGACTCGGATGTCGGCGGTTTTGCAGTGGGCTAAGACAAAAGGGTTGCTAAAAAGAGAGCGTTGTTCCTTTTGTGGGATGGTTTTGGCCGAGAAGTACTTGGACCTAGGACTACATTATAAAAGGACAGAGGGATGTTGGGATAGAGTGTATGTTTCCTTTGTAGAGTACATGGGACAGACTGTGTGGGAGGTGGATAGGGGGGAGGGTACGAGACGGTGGCTAGGTAGTGGGGTGGGAAGACGTGTTAATCGGGGACAGCACTAGTTGCCGTGAGCGCCTGTGAGCCCACTTAGGGAGTGATTTTTGGATTTATGTTTGGGGAGAGTGATTGCGAGGTGGAGTGGTTCGCGGTGTTGTATTTTAGATAGTTTGTTTTATGGGGTGCGGGGGAGACTGGTCGTATGCCAGTGTTGGCGGTACTAGTATAAATAAAATTAGATTGAATTCTAAGTACTTTTCCTACTTATTACTTTAACAAATATAAAACACTCTTACGATCTTTATCTTTATTGCAACGTTATCGTTACACCAAAGAAGGTTCTTCACGAAAATGGGTTAGAGAAAGCTTATGATAGGCGTTCCTGATAGAAGACAAAGATCTTGGACTATCGGTAACGTAGGCAGAGGCCTAGAGCTATCATAAGACAAAGAAAGAAGAAGATAGAAATGAGAAGTATCATTCCCCGTTGCCAAGAACTAACTATCCAAAGAGGAATCATTACATTACAAAGCGTCACCTAGTGCAACGCCAAAGGATATAAGACGGCATCCTTCAATCCAAACAGGGAAGGAGATATCGACATCGACGATCAAAACCTTAATCTAGTGGGATTCAGCGATGCCCTAGGTTACGTCTGAGCAGAACCCTCGTGAGCAGCAAGCCCAGTAACCTCCGAGAAAGGATCACCAGTTGATAGCTCTCCTGCAGGAACTCCACGACCCGAGAGAATGTCAGGATCAGCAGTACCTGGGCCACCGGCACTAGCCGCTCCAACACCAGGAACTAGCATACTTGGAATGACTGAAAATCAGTTTCAGGCATTTCTCGTATCAACATGAAATACAGGACAAGAAAATGTCCATGACCGAAAGTAAAGGAACCCGACACATATGAAGGAGCCGAAGACAAGCTATGAATATTCTTAGTGCAATGTGCAGGATATTTTGCCGTTAAGGGATATGGAGATCACCATGACGAAATCAAGATTCCATACGTGGAATTTCTACTCAGAAGACTCGCGGGACAATGGATCATGCCTTTCCAAGATGGAAGAAAGCAGAGGGAATGGGTCACATACAAAGAGTTCAAGGCGATACTCTTCGAACAATTCGGAGATCCTAACACCAAAGAAACAGCAAGATGAAAGCTGTTAAAACTCCAACAAGGAAGACAAACATTCTTGGCATACTGGAACGAATGCTGACTATTGGAATACAAGGCCGAGTTTGATGATGCTACTCGCTACATCATCCTCCTGAGAAACTGCAGCGAGAGACTCCGAGAAGCATGGGGAATCTCCGACCTGCACTATACAACAGCAGAACAATTTGCAAGATAGGCGATCGATAAGGAAAGCAAACTAAACATGATTCAAAGTAACTCAGAAAACACTATAGTACACAGGGTGGTCCAATCATCCAGGAATGTGGACGGAACCTGCAAACCGCAAGCAGCTCGAGGAAAAAGTCGAGCATTACCACCAGGCGAGCCAATGGAGTTAGACAAATCAAGAGCAGGACCTGCTCTGAACCTGTCTAAGGAAGAATATGCCAGAAGAATGAATGGGAAACTCTGTTTAAGGTACAGAAAAGCAGGACATCGGATACGAGAATGCAGAAGCCAACCCGACAGCGGATACCAAGGGACCAGAGCTGCAGGAAATAATTATTTCCAAAATCAGAGGAGGAGCAACATTCGCAAAATGATCGCAGAAGATTTACCCGGCGGAAAACGACGAGGGTCCCCAGTAAACGGTAGTCTGGGAGACCCAAGATGTGGACCTGGAAAACCCATCAAGGTAGCAAACTACTACACGGCACTACACACGTAAAGAGAAGAAGAAGACGGAGATCATGTGATGATCAAAACGAAGATATACAACGAAGAAAATGAAGAAACAACAATATATGCAATGCTTGACTCTGGGGCTACCGAAGACTTCATCAACAAAGAAATCTGCGACAAATACGGCCTCCACACCAAACAAGCAAAGAAAGAGAGACAAGTCTACCTAGCGGATAGAAAGCCAAGCGCTATGGGTCTTATAACCCATATGGCGACAGTACCTATGGACATTGACAGCCATAGGGAAACAGTAACCTTTCAGGTAGCAGATCTTAAAAACCATGAGATAGTCCTAGAGATCCCATTGTTACGAAAGCATAATCCGACGATCGATTTGAACGAGCACAAGATGACCTTTACATGTAAACTATGTGTGACACAATGTCTCAACAGTTCACCTGTAGTTTACTCGACATCAATATGAGAAGCGGAAAAAGAAACTTTGCATGCAAAGTTCGCCGAGATGCGGTAAGATAAGAGAGTCCGGATATAAAGACTGGATCAAGAGGCAAGAGTGCCTACCAAAGGTTCCAAAGAGGCAGCAAGACACGACCTGTATGCCAACGAAGGAATCAAGATACCTGCCAACGGACAGGCAACAATAGCAACAGGAATAGCCATCGGACTACCAGAAGGCACCTATGAACGAATAGTACCCCGCAGTGGCCTAGCAGTCAAACACTGACTCATACCCATGGCAGGGGTGATCAATGTCAACTATACAGGTGAAATCAAAGTGGTCCTGGCCAACCTGGCTCAAGAGGACTACCAAGTCCAAAAAGGCGATTGAATCGTACAGTTGATAATCGAAAAAATCAACAATGAGAATCTGCACGAAGTAGATCAACTGGAAGAAACCACAAGAGGAAAAAAGGGATTTGGAAGCACGGACCAAAATCAGCCCGATACAACAAAAAGAATCGATATCAAAGAGATCAAAGCACAAGCTTTTTGAAAGTACTATCGAAGGAGAGATACAACAGGAATTCTCAAATAGACATACGAAGACGAAAAAGCAGTCCTAGCAAAAATCAACATCAGCACGGAGCTAGCAATCCAGGATAAGAAATACCAAAGCAAAAAGAAATGAAAAGAATTGGTTCCAAAGGAATATCATCAATTCACGAACCTATTCCAAGAAGAGGAAGCTACCGAGTTACCACCTCAAAGACCAGGAATCGATCACGGAATTCAGCTAGACAAAGACGAAAAAACGGAAAAAAGCAAAAGAGATTCCCTACAAGAGGTTATACCCACTAGGAGAAGCAGAGCTTGAAGAACTTAGGAAGTACATCGAGCAAAACTTAAATCAAGGATGGATCAGGTACTCTTGCGCGTCAGGAGGATCCCCAATACTATTCGTCAAAAAGAAAGACAGAAAAATGAGACTCTGCGTGGACTACAGAGCTCTCAATTCAGTTACCAAGAAAGACCGATACCAACTACCCTTGATTGGAGAAGCACTGAATAGACTGCAGTCAGCAAAATACTTCACCAAACTCGACATCAAGGATGCATACCACAATATACGCATCAAGGCAGGAGACAAATGGAAGACTACATTTGCCTCAAGATACGGAATGTTCAAATACTTGCTTATGCCCTTCGGGCTAACCAATGCACCGGCTTCATTCCAGAGATGGATCAACAAGGTACTCAATAAGTACCTCGACATATGTTGCATCATATACTTGGATGATGTACTCATATACTCGGAAAACATACAACAACACCAAAAGGATATCAGCAATATCATGACTGCAATACAAGGATCAGGAATGAAGATCAAACCAACAAAATGTGAATTCCATAAGGAAGAAACGGAATCCCTTGGATTTATTATCAATCAAAGTGGGGTCAAGGTCGACCCTGTCAAAACAGCAGCTATATGGAATTGGGCCAAACCAAACAACAAAACAGATGTTCAATGCTTTATGAGATTCTGCAACTTTTATTGAAGGTTCATAGAAGGATTTAGCAGGCTTGCAAAACCAGTCTATAACCTAACAAAGAAAGACAAGAAATGGGAATGGGGAGAAACCGAACAAAAGGCATATGGTTCAATACGAATGCATCTAACATCGGCACCCATACTGGTTCATTTCAACCCAAACCGAAGGACAATGATCAAAACAGACGCCTCGAAATATGTGTGCTCAGGCATACTATCGCAACAATGCAACAAGGGAAAATGGAGGCCAGTGTCTTACCGATCCAAGACAATGACCCCTGCAGAATGCAACTACGATGTTGCAAACAAAGAACTATTAGTGATAGTTCAAGCATTAAAGGAATAGAAGAGATACTTTTTGAACAATGACTATCCAGTCCGAGTTCTAACCGACCATAAGAATTTGATCCCATTCATGACTACGAAAGAACTGAACGACCGCCAGATAAGATGGATAGAACACCTCAGCAAATACAACTTCAAAATCGAATACCGACCAGGCAAAGAGAGTGGAAAGCCAGATGCTCTCACAAGGATTGCAAGCAACAAATCACAAATGAAAGAAGATGAAAGAATCAAACAAAAAACACGAACACTATTACCAAAAACCTACTTTGAGGCAATGGAGGTTATCCAATTCACATCAACAGAGGAAAGGTAAATTGAGAACGCAAACGAGAGAGATAAAACAATTCAGACGATAAGAAAAGCATTGAGGGAAGGAAAAAAGGAAATGAAAGGAATTGCTCTAGGTTTATACCAATGGAAGGATGGAAATTTGTGGTACGACAGAAAGCAATGGATCCCAGAAGAGGAGGAGATAAGGACAAACATCATACAACAACACCATGATATCCGAACGGCAGGACACGGGGAAATGGCTAAAACGATGGAATTCATCACGAGGTCATTCTATTGGCCAGGACTGCGTGAAGATGTCAAACGATATGTCAAAAATTGTGATATATGCTAAAGGACGAAAACGGCTAAACACTTACCATATGGATTACTGAAATCAAACGAAGTTCCTGAACAACCATGGGAAACAATTACTATGGACTTCATCACAGACCTACCGACATCGGAAACTTGCGATAGCATCCTGCTCGTGGTGGATTGTCTGACCAAAATGAGTCATTTCATTCCGGTCAGAAAAGATATCAACACAAGGGATTTTATACAGACATTCTTACGAGAGGTCTTCCGACTTCACGGCCTCCCAAAAAATATCATTACAGATCAAGGAATACTATTCACATCGGGACTATGGAAGAAAGTAACTGGAGAAATGGGGATACAAAACAGGATGAGCACAGCGTTCCACCCACAAATGGATGGACAAACGGAATAAGTAAATGCGATACTCGAACAATATTTAAGGGCCTACATCAATTATCAACAAGATGATTGGTACAAGCTGCTATCTATGGCCGAATTCGCATACAACAATGGAAAACAAGAAACAATCGGCATGACACCATTCTTCGCGAATTACGGACAACATCCACAAAGTCAGACCACATATCATATGATTAATGATGTGATACCGGACAAAACCGATATGGGAAAACTACACGAAACCTTACAATACGAAATGAATCAAGCACAACAATGACAAAAGGAACAATACGATAAGCACCGAAGACCAGATCCGAACATATAACCGGGAGATATGGTATGGCTAATACCATGCAATATCCATACCACACGACTATTAAAGAAATTGGACTACAAGAAAATCGGACCATTCAAGATATTGGAAAAAGTGGGCAGCCAAGCTTATAAACTCGACCTTCCCCCCTCGATACAAATACACAATCCATTCCACATCTCACTCCTCAAATTACACAACAACAACAAGTTTCCCTCACAAACACGGATTCCTCCCCCTCCAATTGAACTCGACGGAGAACCAGAATACAATCTCGACAAAATAGACGATTCTCGATTGCCACTTCTTCCACGGTCACCTCCAATACCGAGCCAAGTGGAGAGGATATTTGCCTGAACACGATAAAACTTGGTACTTCTCACACAACTTTGAACACATACAAGATGCCATCTCAACCTTCCACCAGCGATACCCAGGCAAGCCCGGCCCATATGACGATCACGTTCAACCAAGACAAAGGCGAGGGAAAGGCTCCTACGCCATTGTAACAACACGAAGGCTGGAGTGATAGCCCATGCCAAACCACACCCACTAGCCCGAATACTCATTCATGGAGCTGACTGATAAAGAACTCAAGAAAAGGGAAACACAAGCACAGCATAACGCTATGTCATGGACAGTATGCTATGATGATGGTTGCCAAACACATTTTGGCAACAAAGAAGGCTCGGGATGGTTCTCGAGGGAATGTCAAAAGCGTGGTCTACACCCGGACCACATTCTCAAGCATTGGCAACAATGCTTCAGAAATGGGTGCAGGATACACAGGGTACAGAAAATATCTGCGGGATTGTACCCACAGAAGGATGGAAGCAGGAAAGAGTTGGAAGGAGAGGATGCCAGAAAGGCATGGGCCACGAGGATGGGGTCCAGGGAGAGAGGAGCCCAAAACTCCTCTGCAGACATAGAACAGGACGTCAGGAGCCTACACAGGCAGATCTGGGGACTCCGAGAACAACCTGGCCAAGCCGAGGCTCCAATTTCGGCAAACGACAAAACGATCGCGGAGCTCAGACAGCTGAACAATAATCAGCGACACATGATCGAGATGGCAAATCTGACTCTAGAATCGGTAAGGGTCAGATGGAGGACGGCAGACGAAAAGTTCCACAAGCTGAGAAGGACCATGCACTCGGCAGGATGGGAACTATTGAAAATGGGAGAAAAAGCCTGATGGGACTCAGGCTTAGGAGGAGGGGAGCTAATGTCACGAACGTGGCTTGGCATGAACGAGGCTTTCACATGATACATGTTTATGAGTCACAGGTATGTCATTTTTTTACACATATGACTCATTCGGGTCATATAATTTGTTATGTGTAGGATTTGTGATGCTTTCGCACATGGCTCAAATATAAGTCATGGGACGTGCACCTAGCGAGTATGCCTTACGAGTATGCCTTGCGGGTAAGCCTTGCACATATGATTTATGTTTCACACATGGCCTCGTTATGAGGTCATGGGTTTTGCACATATGACTTAGTCGAGTCATATGACTTGTTTATTGTGTTATGATTAGTTTATGAGTTTTTGTACATGACTTCGCTATGAGGTGATGGGTTTTGAACATGTGATCACTTTGGTCACATGATTAGTTTGTTATGATTTGGTTTCGCACATGTGACCACTTTAGGTCACATGACTATGGGCGGGAAGGATAACATATAAGGAGGCCAATGTGGCCGAGAAAGATAGGTTCTTCATGCTTTGTTCCAAGTACTTTTCCTACTTATTACTTTAACAAATATAAAACACTCTTACAATCTTTATCTTTATTGCAACATTATCATTATGCCAAGGAAGGTTCTTCACGAAAACGGGTTAGAGAAAGCTTATGATAGGCGTTCCCGATAGAAGACAAAGGTCTTGTACTATTGGTAACGTAGGCAGAGGCTTAGAGCTATCGTAAGACGAAGGAAGAAGAAGATAGAAACGAGAAGTATCATTCCCCGTCGCCAAGAACTAACTATCCAAAGAGGGATCATTACAGGTTACTTCTTTGTTCCTCAGTATACCCTCGAAGCCTCCTTTAGTTCTCAGCTTTCGCCTCCTCTCTAGAAGAGCAGGCCACCTGCCAACTATTATATATATTACCGATAACGTGATTAGCACATGGCGAACATGTTACAATTAGCATTTCACTCCTTCAAAATTTCAAACTCTTCTGTTCCTTCAATAACTACCTGTGCTCATCTGTGATCCTGTTTCAATTTCTTCAACTTGTTTTCCTCCGCAACCATTTTTCTCTAATTTTCCTTCTCTTGCTTAGTTTCTTTTTTCCAAATAAAACAAGGACCCCGATACCCGTAAGTCATACACACCCAAAACATAAGCTGTACTCTGGTAGGTTGAAACTGATACATATTGTAGTCCAATGGGTTTGAACCACAGGGACGGGAGATATTTGGAGGCCGGCACGGTGAACCAATCTCAACCCAAGTCTCATTGGAGTACACAAAACATCTAATTTTAATATATTAGTATTAATATAATAAATTAAATATACAGTCATATCCTGCTATTCCAGATGACCAAAATCAAATGAATTAGTTTGTTACCATAAGTAATGAGGAACAATATGTCAAGTTTTGCTGTAGAAATTTTTTGAATTTACAGCATTTTATATGGAACAGGGGGAGGAATCCATATTATTGAAATTAAGGACAGCAGGATTTGACTGTAAAAAAAAAAATGATTATTTACCTGAGATTCATACGAATAGCCCAGAATGCAAAGTTCATTCTACCTTCTTTATGGTACATGTTCAATGATGGTTTAGGCTGCGAGGGAGGAAATTGGTAAATATTGTGATGATTGTGCATCACATGTTCAATATAGAACAGGCAGCCTTACTGCCCAATTCTCTTACTATCTCCAGAAAGGTTTTTTGATATCCCGTAATCCCGTTATCTTGCAAGGCACTCCTCAGTACAAGTGACTTCTCAGAGTCTTCAGGTATCACTTCGGGCTGCCCAGGATGATTGAGGCTTTAAAGGACAGCATACAAGTTCCGGAAGTCATTCAGATCACTTGCTCGCTCCTATTTTATTATATACTTTTAGCTATTATACACTACTTTTGTTTCTGTCATATACCTTAGCTTTCTGACATATGCGACGTGCAGACTCGGGATGAACAAGAAGGCATTTTGAGATTTCAATCCAGGTTTTATAGGTAAATAAATGAAGAGTGAGGATTGTACAACACAACTTAAGTGAAATCTCTGCTGCTCCACTTGTACGTCCCATGTTGAATGTGTTTAGAGAAATTAAGAGAAGATATAAGGCAGAACTGGGGATGTCTGGTTGTTGATCCGAGTCTAAACTACAGTAACGATGATGGTGATTTTGTCGTTGCTATCATGCTGCTCTAAGGGAGAATTTCATGTGACCAATATATTAATCGGCGGCACTCGTACGATATATGGAACCGCATCACTCGGCTTGGCGCTTTGGAGACGCGAAATAATTGGCCCAATGATCACTACTATTAAGATACGAGAAGTGCTCGGCTTCAATTCAACTACGCGAGTATCTTACTTGTACATCACCAATGCCTTCTGAAATTTCTGCACACCCCTTTCTCTATCGTCCTCGTCCCAGACTCCCATCCCCCTGCGATACACCCTTCCTCATTCATAATGCACGATGAGCTATCACCTCCGCGAGTCCTATGTATTGTGTCACGGTTTACGCTTATTATTCCCCGCAGTGGTGGTAGTGCTGAACCTCAACAATACTGCTTGTTAAGGATAGCGGTGACCCCATCCTACTAGCAGCAGCACAACCGTTAGCAACCTAGCGCGGCTGCCGGCACACCGCGTGGGCTTGGGAATTCCCGGGATCCCAGAAAATATGTAGACCGCCAGAGCGAGCCAATAAACTATAGATAACCTAGCGAACGAGTCAATGTCAGTGGGTCCTAGAAATGCATAGTTCCCTAAATATCTAGGCCAGCAGGCGGCACTCGCGCTATTTCCCCACCACTAACTACCATTCAGTGGGGCACGAACCCCTTAGACTCCAGAAGCCTAAGCTGCAGGGCATCAAAAGGTGGTCCATCGGGCGTTTTTCCAACGCCAAATTATGATATCAGACTCCACTCTGTGGGGAGTTGAGCTCCCAATCTTTCCTGCTCACATTAGAAATCTCAAGTCCTTAGCCGTTAGAGCATAAGAGACGGGCGATAATTTCCTCTTCTGGAATCTAGATCTTGTGATATTAGTTGTGCAGGAATTTTTCCAAGATAAAGTATCGAGAGCTGCAAATGTTACATCTCACCGTATGAATATCCGACTTGGTCAGACGCTATCCCTCGGTCGATGAAGAAGCTACTCGCCCCCTTGAGAGTATTTATTGCTCCCAGCACAGCTATAGTTTAGCTATAGCAAGCTAGTTATTGGATCTAGCAAAACGAGAATACCTCTCTCAGAATTTAGCTGAAGCTAATACTGGCAAGTTAATAATATTTACCACAATGTCCGGAGGTGTGCCAGCTTCGCCAACGGATAGAGCCCAGGGGGCTTTTTTTTCCCTTCGATATAGCATTAGAGACGAGAGACGAGGAGATTCAAAAGTATCCGATAATTGTGCTCTCTGTGCTATAAAAATCCCTCCACAATTTCACCCAATGGGTACACGATTCGGTCTTCGTGAACCTGAGTGCAGTACCATGCTTTGGTGCCTACCTATAGCGAATACAGCGAACTCTCAGAAGGTACATTATCGAGGAGGCATATCACCGGGGCATCAGGGTTCTGAGGGTGAGATGATTCGGGGATGAGGTCGCTTTCGGACTCGGTAATTACCGTGATGATGGGGCAGAGGAATTGGTGTACAGTACTGTAAAATACGAGCATGTGTAGCTCTAATTCTAACGCATATTTTTAATTCTCGATTTTTCCCTTCTCCCACTCTCGATTTTGAGCCATCGTGTCCGGAGTATCATAATTATCACAACCTTCGTTTTTTCCCCTTGAGCTGTCCAAAGCTCGGGTTTTGGGTTCCTTGTTGAAAGATAAAGATCAAAGTCTTGGCGCGCCTCACCGATGCTCCCGATGCCAAGCCTAACCCAAACCCGGGCAGTCACATGCAACAAACTACGGTACAGGGCTGACGCACCTTGGCAAACGCTCCGAATTTCCTTGCAACTCGACGATACCCCTATGTCCTCCGCAAACCTCCTCCAAAACCGTACAAACAAAGAATATGCCTATTCGGCGATCTTCGAGACCTGCTTCTCCGATACTGCGATCCTCGTCTTCATCCCTTGAGAGCGAGAGCTATGAGCTTTCCAAGCGGATGTCAGCCCCCCCGGAGGAAGTTGCCCTGGAGGATGAGGAGGAAGATATAGAGGCGTCATCGCCTTCGCGTGGGCTGCTAGGCGATCAGGACAAGAATCACACTACGGCTGTATCTTCGCGCTGGCTTAAGTGGTGTGCATATTTGTCATCCTTGAGATTCTGTTATCGGCGGTGTGGGAATCTACGGCGGAGGTGCTGTCAGGTTTTGACGGTGCTGCTTTCGGCGGTAGGGCTGTTACTGGTTTTCACATTCGTTTTTAATCCGTCGTATACGAAGACTCAGTATCCGGAGAATTACGCTGTTGTTGCAGACGCTGTGCGGAATGGTGGTGGGGTGAACCCTCAAGAGTTTTGGCGCGGAAGAGGGAAGAAGGCTACAAAGTCGGGACGGGGAAATCCGGCCGGGGAGAAAGTTTTCATTGCGGCAAATATAATTGATGCGGGCTTGATCAATGGGGCTTGGGGAAATGCTGTTATGGAACTGATGGATTTGATTGGGGGGGAGAATGTATTTTTGAGTTTGTACCTCCTCTCCCCTCATCCCAAGGGGTTCTCGGATGCGCAATTCATTGACTCTGTTTCAAAAAGGTATTTTCGAGAATGATTCCGGATCAGAGACTAGAGCTGCCCTTGAGGATTTGGATAAGCTCATTGCGGAAAATATTCCTAAAGCTGGTCGATCGATTGTCTCCACTACACTGCCATTGACTGCTATTCCGAGAGTTAAGCTTCCCAATGACAAAACCTACATTAAACGAATAACATATCTTGCCGAAGTCCGCAATCGTGCCTTACTGCCGCTACTCGGTTACATTCCCTCTCTTGGGCGCTGGGGTATCACTGGGCCGCCCGAGATACCCAAGGCTCACAAACAGGTGCCTGGTGAAAATGAGAGTACAGAATGGGAACAGATACCAGAGAATATCGATCCTAAGGATGCCCCCGCACTCCCGGGGCGATGGGTGAAGGATCCACAGAAGTACAACAAAGTTCTATTTCTAAATGACGTTGTATTTGATCCTGTACAGGCACTCCATCTACTTTTCTCCACCAATCAAGGGAAGTACGAAACCGCCTGCGGAATGGACTTCATCAATCCCTTCAAGTATTAAACCCCACTTATCCATTGACTACTCTCTAATTTGTACTTTGTAGGTATTATGACACTTTTGCAACCCGTGATATTGACGGGTATAATTTGGGTGTCCCCTTCTACCCCTACTTTGCCCCGGGCAGGAGCAGGGAAGCCTTGCAAGGCGCCACCGATGCCGTGCCCGTATTGAGCTGCTGGGGAGGTATTGTAGCCTTCCAAGCGAAAGTGTTCACAAAGAAAGATCCAGTCCTATTCCGCTCCTCCAAGGAGCCCTACTGGGACGCTTCCGAGTGCTGCCTCATCCATGCCGACATCCATGCACCCAATGCAACATATATGAACCCGTACATCCGGGTGACATATGACTTAAGCACTTTTCGTTGGTTACCCATGGTTAAGCGAATAGAAAAACTATTTTCTGGGCCGCACTGGCTAATCGGGAAGCTGGTCGGAATGCCCTGGTCGGGGGAACGGCGAAGGGACGTCGACAACGGTGGGTACTGTGGGAGCTGGAAGTTGCTTGTCATGAAAGAAGGGGGGGAAGGTAGGGGCTGGAGAAATTTGCCGGTACCTGAGGATAGGGGGGATTAGAATTGGGGTTAAGGAAGGCGTTTAGCATTTGGATTTCGATTTGGGTTCAGATACCATAAGAGACTGTCAACGCAGAGTACTTGGCTATTTACAAAGTCTCCGGACACTTTGCATTTATCGATACCTTTCTTGCCGCGAACGCGTCCGGAGACTTTTCAAATGGCCAAGTAGTGGGTGCCATCGTGGGATTTAAAAATTTAAATTTAATGCTTGGTTTTGATGCGATTGTCGATGGTATTTTTTGCTGCAGCGCGGTTGTACTGTACTGTACAGTAGCTGACTCCTCGGTTTCCCTTCGGGTTTGCTTTGTTGCTATGAGTTCCAGCAGAAGTGCTCTGTGCTCAAACTCTCTTGCCCATGACAACACCTACCGTAAGCATTCGGCTCAGAGATAGATGTGCTAGGACGTTGGTATTCCCCGCGAGGGGAAGACACGGAAAACAGAATACGTGCATTGCCTTACTATGAGAGGCAACCACAACATTTAAGCATATTCCGGGACAATGTGAACCCGTTCAGTTGACCTGGTTCGAGAGTGGAGGGAGCTGCCGCTACCCATGCCGGAGCGAGTCCGAGGGTGTTAGGGGGTGGATGGGGGGATATTCTCTTCATATGATACAAGGCCGGTAGGGTATGATATTGCTCACCTAATTTAGGGCCTGGAAGCATTTTCGGCTAAGGGTGGATTATTAGGCCTACCATCGATACCCTTTGTGATTGGTGTTTGCACTCGGGTGCAACACGGCTTACCCGCATAATGCGTACTCGAATCCGGACTTCTGCAAGAGCAATTGCACCCTTTTCTTTCACCAGGGATCGAGTATTGGATTCTTGGAATCGTGCAGCACATCCGGTTTTGTGTCGTAAGAGTCGAGCAACTCTCGGGGACAGCGGAGCGCTTTCCTTTTCCTTTTTTCCCGCTTCCAACTGCTATAAGTTGCTCGAGAATATTACGGTACTTGTACCCCGTACTATAAATCTTGCAACCACACTATAGCTTTAAAGGGATCACCGGATGCGATAATATATTTATATCAGACCAGGTAATTGGATGCTCGAAGCAAATTTCGCACATTGGTGCATGAAAACTTCTGATATGACGCAGCGTGGACTTTCAAGAGGGAATAAACGGTCAATTCTTGGCGTTAATCGATATATAATCTTGCTCTTGTCCCCCAGTCTAGCGCTTGTTCTGCAAAGGAATCGAGATGACCACCCAATTATCTACGGCAGCAATTGCTATATTCTTCAAAAGCTACAACTCTCCATATTACACTTACGACCCTACACTCGCGGTCGATGATGAATTTTTACGACTACAGCACGAACAGCAGTGGGGACCCGAGGAGGTGCAGGAGCATCGCCGTCTTCTCTACCGTGCCGTTCAATTGGCGCATTTCTTCTGGAAGCACGAATGGGGAGGCTATGCCTTCCGAGAGGACGCAGAATATGATCACGAATTCTGGCGACTATGCGAGAAGAAGAGGTGGGATGAGGGACGGATTAGTAGGGCTGTTGATGAATTTCTAAAGCTCAGCGGTGGCTCAGTCGAATCTCTCACGGCCGCCGGGCACACGATGCCCGAGGAGACGGCACCCGAAGAGGAAGCCGAAGCGATACCGGAACAGGAACCAGAGACAACGTTCACAGAACAAGAGGACGCCGAAACAGTACACCCGGAAGATCCCGAAGCCCCTGGGGTGCAGAGTGCCATCGCCGTGTTTTTCGTTGGCCATAGCTGTCCCGGTTACACCTATGCCGGCCGATCCCCCAGGACCGAGTTCCGGAATCTAATCGGGGCCAGAAGGCGAGCCTGGCGAGCCCATGATCCTGACGGAACGTTTAATCAAGATTTTCAAGAAACGGAGGAGTTCAGAACGCTTGATAGGGATTATCACGAAGCGGTAGAAGAGCGCTTCGACGGGCTGTTGGGCATGAGGGGTATAGTTGCAGGGGGGTACGCGATGAGGCCGTGGGAGTCCATCCTGGAGTTGTTCCGGTTGGGAGATATTCCTATTTCAAAGAATAAAGCTTCAAAGGTACTAAATGCTGCCCATTCTCCCAGCGCGTTGGGACCCGCTATGGGTATGTACATCAGCTAACACTTGTTTTAAAGCTCATCAAACGAATATACGTAAACATCTACGACTTTTTAGAGTTTCTTGAAGAGTCCAACGATAGCTCTACGGCTGAATGGCACATCACCGGGGACGAGGAATACGAGAGAGCGTGCCTGCTGCGCCATCGCAGCCGCGGGGAACTCGCGCAGTACTCTCGCAACAACGGCAAGGTGTATCCGCTGAAAATGGCGAAAGAGGATGGGACGTTGGCGCTGTTTTTGCAGCCCCTATGGGGTAATAGTGCTGGTGTGGGGTTTGAGGAGGGGGATGAGGGGGATGAAGGGGAGGGGGATGAGGAGGAGGATTTGTGAGTTTCTCTTAGGTTGGCAGAGCGTGCGGTGCTTGGTTGGGCCTTGCAGTTTGGTGAAGGATTAGATTGTCAGAAGGGGGAGAGGGTTAGAGGCCAAAGAATGCTAGGGACCCAGGAGCAGGATAGCCATCATACCTACCAGGACTCCGAGTGACCTACCATGATCCTATGACCTATAGCTTGTGCTGTGCTTACCCTCAAATTCCTCACAAAGCCTCTCCCGTGTCACCCCGAATAGGTGGATTTCCCACATTGTAGCTAGGCTCTAATGATCTCAGCGTCTTGCTCCCCGCCAGAAAAATCCCACTACCTTGACTGCATAATACCTTTATCGCCTGAATCTCAATCCTGAAAAGGAAAACAGCATAATTCCAAAAAAGCACTGCGGGTCCTCTAAAGCACGCCTTCAGCGTAACTCTCCGAAAGCCTTTACAGTTTGAGGGTTTGAGGTAGACTTGAATGTGTTGGATGATGGAATAATTCTCCATATCAAGTAAACCTTGAGGGAGAGGAAGAGAAACTTGCATTAGAACTGCTTGCGGCACTATCTTTTTTATAAACCCACATCTCCTACCGCGCGAAGCGTGATATATCATATCTGAATGAATGCACCATCGGAGGCGCTTCCTTAACTAGTGTCTCTGGGAGACAGCGCTAGTTTCAATTTCGGGCGCCAGACGCTAGGCGCTAATCAACTATCTGGCAGGGAAGGCTGCGTTGGGCTTGTATACAGTGCAGTAAGGTGATGCACCTGTGCGGTGTTTTATCCGTCGCAAGTTCTTGGGTTGAGTTTGGGCGGGGGTAAAGTAGGTATGGCAGTTAGATCCTAGTCGATAGGAATGTAAGTATTTGAATTGTCTTGCATCTCCAAATTCCATACCGTTACTGCACCTGCACCTATCCTATTCGAATTTCCAAATAAATATCTAATACGACACAACACATTATCCTCCCCTCCCCCCCCCCAAAAAAAAAGAACAATGCGTCACCACCGCCTCGGGCCGGCAATGCTTCCGCAGGAGCTCAGCGCTGTCGTGCCCTAGGGGGGGGCTTCGCCCACTACCGTCTCCTCCACCGATCTCACCTATCCACCAAATGCTCCCCAATGATCCAAGCAAACTCCTTCAAAAGATGTAGCTTCACTGGTTACACCTTCGCCCCCACCAGCCCGGTGGATGTAGAGTTCGGGGGACTAGTGCAGACCCGCCAATGGAAGTCAGAGAATTTCCAGACATCAACTACTAGAGTGCGCGGTGCAGAGTCTTTTGAGAGGTTCGAAGACGAAAGTGGAAGGGGGGTACGAGTATGATGCGGGAAATAATAGACTGGTAAAGGAGGATGGGTGGGAGTTGTCGAGGGGTTTAGGTTTAGGAGGGAGTTTGAGGCGTTGGTTGGGGAAATGCTTTTGCCACGAAAGAGGGGAGGTAATGCGAGTCTGGAAGGGATAAGGTCTCCGGGGGCAGGACTCCTGTTGAGGTATTCCTAATGGGGAACCAGCACCCCGGGTGCTCGTTCGCTAATCGGTCTCCGGGGGTTGAGTTCTGGGAACTGCTCAAGGCGGAGAAGAAAGCGTGGGAATTGAAGATTAGGGGATGTGCACTAAATACAGGGCACGAGGGGATTCAATCCCCGCTATGCTGTGGAGAGTCCTGTTCGAGAAATTCGACCTAGGAGAGCCCCCTACAGAATGTGACGAGGTGGGAAAGGCGAGAAGGTGTTTGACAATTTGCTATATCATACCGCACTCAACTAATGACCACCCATTTATGTCCTCAAAAAGATCTATGTGAATATCCCAGACTACTCAGGACCGTCAGCCTTGAACCAGTGCTCCGTGGCTACCACCAGCATTCTCCGGCACGGACCACCCGTCGGATTCTTGTGGGCATCCTCGCGATATATTCATGCGTCACGGCCAGGGCGCACAGGCATGGGTGGGGTAGGCCATTGGGGTTTTTCCTGCAGCATATTGACCAGAGGGTGGGAGGGGGGTTGAGAACTTAGGGGAGGATATCATAGGCGGGCAAATATCTTGGTTGTAGTGGGATGTTTAGTATTTTTAGGAGCAAGTTCTTGCTACAGATTGACCGCGATAATTGTGATGGCAGAGCTAATTGAGCGAGTGATCTAGACCCCACCCATTCCAGTGCTAGAAGTAATTCATAAGGTGTGTTCTCCTTAGAAACGCAGATAACCTCCGCCACCTTACCAATCGGCAAAGATGTATGATAACGAAGCGCACCCCACTACTCTCCCCCACCCATCCATATCCTTAATCCCAATCCCAACCCCGCACAAATCCGTCCGCCCTATACCCTGAAACACAGCCCTCGAAATAAATTCCATCTATGCCCAATCTCCCCCGTTCCAATCCCAACCCTTAAAAGCCCCCTTGTATGATACCTCAGTACACAACCCGACATTATCAAAGAACACCAGCTCAAGATTTGCAGACTCCAGTTGTGAAAACAAAGAAGAAGGAAAAAGGAAGGAAAAGAAAACCTCATGCTATCAACCAAAGACACCTAGAGTTCCCTGACCCTCCCAATAACAGAATAGTTTTTCCGCCGTCATGAACTCTAGCATCCCCCATACCATCAGACCGGAGTCAATACAACACACGAGAAACCGCAAAATTGCTTGGATAAATCTTAGCATGAGTCTCCCATCATCCGAGACCGCCGTTGGCTCCAAGGGGTTTTGGCCATAATAAGAGCTTCTACGGGTAAGACATATACCATCACTCGCACAGGATCTTGATAGGAGAGCTCAGCGCGGAAGCTGCGAATTAATCAAGGCTCGGATTCCAAGATACCGTTTCTGTGGGGTACGGCCTTTGGTGCATGTTCTGGTGTCCAGAACGAAGACGTCCGCGGAGAGTCTGGTAGTGGCTGCCGGGGTTGCCGGCTTCCAGTAGTGGGGTGGTGTCGCGAGGATGGGGTAATGTCATACTGTTCTGAACCGTACACACCCGCTATTACAATGTAATGCTTTGGAGGAAGTCTAAATATTATGGCAAGTGCGGATACTTTTACTCTAGCATCATGATTTTGTTGCTGAACAAGCTGCCGAAACTCTCTTGGGTTTAGTAGGAGCGATGGTTGGTTGGAGGGAAGCACTCCACTAGTACTGCAGAATATGCAGTGTGGAAGTGTGACGCCAGCTTGATACTCGTAGTAGCCGTCCCTTTTATGGGAGCGGGCGGGGAGGGCTGTCGCAAGTGTCTAATAATTGCAATTTGCCCGGTATCGCAGCACAAGCCTAGTTTTTAGCAGGGAATCTGATAGCACAGTATATAGAAGAACTATCAGTAGTGCCGTTGTATGACAGATAGTCTGTGAAACGAATCGATGGCGATCACTCGGCGGTATTGAGAGAAATCACTGGGAGCAGGTAAACCTTGCCAACATAGCACGGGCTTCTTCAAGCTTACCGTCTACTCCCATTTGCTTGTGACGAGCAGCACACCACTACTCAAAAACACACAGGACAAATATTAACTAGTTATGGGAATGGGGGACAAGAAACACGACGACATGGGCTAGGTCTAACAGGAACTCCGAGGAAAGAAAAGGCAAAGAAAGAAGAAAGAAAAAAGGAGATAAATGGCAAATAGCCAGCTGAAATCGAAAAAAACGCCCATTATCAAAGCCTATTCACATCGGAACTGGCGGCGGTCTTGCCTACACCGATCTCTCGCTCGGTGGGTGTTTAGGGGAATTCATTGAGATTATGTCTGGTGACGAAGGAGGAAGGATGCGGGCGAGAAAGGCTAAAGACAAATGAACGAGGTAACGATAGAATGCAAGTAGACAGCAATTGAGAGGGTTGATTCAGTGTTGTTGGGATGAGTGCCAATTTTCCTTGGAGGATACCGGAACTTCAGGGACCATATAGAGGGGAGTTGAGGGAGCCCGGATGGCTCGGCTGAGGAGAGATCGCCATTTGTGGGCCGGGGAACAGGGACGTTGGGTCCGACACTCCTTTCCGCTCATCGGGGATTCCCAATGGGAGTACGGGTTGACCATTGGCGCCTTGGGGTTGGTATTAGGATTCATCGCCCCCAAATTGCATCTGCACTACACACTCGTCTCCATGCCTAGTGGAGGGTGGGGGGATGCCTAGCTAGTGCGACCCGCCGCGCTGGGATGTCATTGTCCCGTTTGAGTAGGATCCCCATAGCTCCATCATGTTATCTAGAGAAAGCCCACGATAGTGATATTTGATTCCCGTTATCGAGAGTAGTTTGCAGACATCTTTCCGCTCTAAAAGCAGCTTTACTGCCCCTCGTTCCCGTTCTTAACCGCCTACTAGAGTGGTGTCTGGACATGTATGGTGTCTGCCTTATCGGGATTGACATCCTCATGCTCCAACATTGCTTTTACGACCTCATGTCCTCTTCCCGCTGCCAATGTGAGAGCCGTACTTCCCGTGCGATCAGTTGCGTTGATATCCCATTTCTTTATCTCTAACACAGCAGCAACTATCCCGCCAATCCCAAGAAACGATACTCCGTGGAGTCCTGTAAACCAACTATGTTTCCACAGGTCGTAGAAATAAGGGCCCGAGCTTCTACCTCGATTATAGCGCAATAACATTAAATGAGCAGATATATGCTGATCAAATCTATTGAGAACCCTTAGTACAAGCATTTTCACATTTTCCCTCATGCCCTTTCTTGTGTGATACCCCCAGTAATAAGAAGGGGAACCGTTGAGGTGGCCGAGTCAATATATGGTGAAAGATCCCAGACACCCAAAATTGAGGTATGTCAAGACTGTGGAATAGGGTCAGATCACTTAAGAGGTACTCTTTCAGTGTAAAGTGCGCCAGTCGGACAGTAAGCAAAGACGCTTCAACCGTTACAAGACCTAGAGAACACGCTAGTAATGTCCTTAACGCAGGAATGTTATCAGGATCCTGATCTGCAGTTCCTATCTCGACTCCCAAGGTATGACGGAGCTCCTCACTCCGTAACGGCCGTTCGGAATAAAACACTCACACTAGGACCTCAAGTCCGAGTATAGATTTATTTCCCTTTTGGGTTTTCAGTGGAGTTAGAGTTGCTGTGTATGTATCGCTAAGTCCATTGCCTTGGGTCATTTTTCAAGCTTCTTCTTGGACGGATTGTCACCTCTTCCAGAATAGAGTCGATGTTTAGTGAAACAAGTAGGAATCTACACATAGAGATTGGTTAGAATACACCATCGATAGAGTGGAAATGATAAAATGCTCCTACACACATATCTGATATCCTTTGTAGGATAATTCTAATAATATCCGCCCGGCAATCGTTGTTCATCGCCTCCGGCTCGTCGTCCCTGTCTAGCTATATCTCTAGATAGTTCTTAATATCGTCCGTGTTAGGGCTGATAGGTATTATAACCGCCTTGGTGAAATATCTCTGGGCGCCGTCCCTGACATGAGGCCTCCAGGTGAGGAATATCCGCGTCCTGGGGGACTGCTAAACAATATCCCTGAGCGACCCAAGCTCTGGCAGGTGCTTCGGTAGGCACTCATTCAACGCATCAATACAGATAAAATCCCGGGGTAGCGAGGCAATAGCAGTCCTTAGCATTCCCACCAGATCCGGGAGTCTCGGCTCTCTCCCGCCAAACTCCTTTTTGCCCTCACGCAACGCTTCGCGTACATATTTCGGGACGCCCCCTCTGCCTACCAGCTGCCCCAGAATAGCTCCCATCATATTAGTGATGGTCTGCTCTTGCTGGGAAAGGTAGTCGCAGTACATGCCCGCAACGACGATTTCTTCCTTCTTTGCCTGATCGCACAGGCTATCGATCGCTAGGGAAATAGTATCTCTGGCCGTTAGAAATATTAGCTTCTTTCAAAGGACCCCGCCACCCACCTCAGATATGTCTTTCCTGCTCCCGGATTCCCGCTGCAAAACAAGACAACCTTATCGACACCACCCTCATTACTCCTCCACTCCCGAAACTCGCTTTCTTCTAAAAGCCAATCCCAGACAACATCAAATCGCTCTTTGCGCACGCCTTGGTGTCTCTTGTTTGGTTCTAATGGAGAGATCCAACGCACAATCTGCATATCTTCGTCTGATTTATAAACGATGTTATTGAAACTATTCGTTATGTTGCCGCTGTGAGCATTGCCGTCGCCCAAGTAGACCGATGGTATATGTGTACCCTGAGCCATGATATTCTGTGCGGAGTGCTGGTTTGATGTAGAAATGGTTCAACAATTTGTGGGGTATTAGGGGAGTTTATGAATCCCTTAAGCGGGGTTGAAGAAAGCGGGGCGATGCACTATATTGCAACCTGTTGTATGACCATTATTATATTACTTGTTTAACAAATCATTTCCCTTTAGGGAGGGAGCATGGCAAATGTGAGACATGTCTCACGAACACTTCTGTCAAGAGACTGTGCTGTACTCTAAACATCTACGAAATAAATTCATCAAAAGGGCTCCAGCAGACAATCGGTATAAGAGTAGGCCTCATATGAAATGCAAATCCCGCGCACTCCCAATAATCTAGCCCCCCCCCCAAGTGATTTCTTTGGAACGAAAGCAAAACTATCAGAACGGGAGATCTTACTCCTGAGCCATTACGGTATGTCGAGATAGACTTGCCCTTGATTTCTGCTCCCCCAATCACCAACACAAATCAAAATGCCGCCTCATCAACTTGTCTCCCGTTTTCTCTTTAACCATCATTGCAACCCGTGCCGCAGAAGAGGCCATTCGACTATGAATATATGCACAACTAGGCTATAATAATGCTCACTCGACACCCCCACCTCCTCGGACGGGACCTTCCTTACCGAGTTTTGCCAGTCTTTTTACCATTCATCCAGGCCGAGGCAAAGCGGATCGTATTACGGGCTCTTGAGAATATAGCTCTATTAATTGTCTGTCTGTCGTCTCACGCAGTTGGTGATAAAAAAAGCGCCCTAAAGATATTGCAAATTGTGGCGGAATAATTTGGTTCTATTTGCTAGCAAGCGACAAGAGGGTAAACACCAATGTAAGATTTGAGATTACATGGGGCAAGGTTGCTCCCAGAAGTATCCTCCGGAGAGCGTGGTCGGAGAAATAGATCCTCCTCTCCGACCAGCGTTATAGCCTTCCATCTAAAAGGCAAGTCAAGAGCATCTCCAAACTTCATATTCTATTCACCTCCTCTGGGGTAGATCCTAACTCTCCACCGGCGAGGGCTAGAGCGGCCGTCTTAGGTTCTCCGCAATGGATCCCACCGCTAAGGCCTCCCTAATTTCGAGACCCCCGTGAGGGAGATGATAAGCCCCTAAGTTATCCCTTATTCCAACCATCTTTGTAGAAACACCGCTACCGAAGAAAAGTAGTAACTGCAAAAGAGCCCAGATTCCCTTTTTTACAGATTTGCTTATCGCGATTTCCTTCATCGGATTTTGCCAATGAATAAGGTTTAGTTTTTCCAGAAACCAATCCTTGCCCACACTCCCCTAGAGAGTGCAAAGTCGTGGGAAGCATAGTAACTTGTCCTCAACGTTAAGTTTTCGAAGCTTGAGGTTGGAGCCCATAACCTTTCCTGTAGGAACCCTCACAGGTATCGCTTTCTCGTTTCATTTGAGGTGTGAATCACCTAAGGTTGTTTGTGGTTTGGCCGCTTGTTGTTGGACCTGGTGTCAGCTAAATTTACTACACGACCGAGTTCTATTGCCGAGTAAAAATCAACCAAGAGTGGTCAGAGGAGAGAGGGCATGACACCGGATAAGTTAGTTTTCGCACCCTGTATATTGAAACATGAGTAGCAACTTCCCTCCAAGCCCCCAGAATACCCATGAAGTGGCAACGGAATAATCGAAAGCGCTGATATTGATCGGGTAGTGTTGGAGTTATGAATTGTATGACTAAACCAGAGTCTATTGAACGAACACCCATCATACACCACGGACTCGAACACGAGGCAATATCCATTCTGCTAATACTGTACCCTGTCCTATAGAGGTAGGACAGCTTAGATCTCGTGGTTTGATAATCATCCATATGCATCGGTACCCGGTAAGTCTTGGCCGACTAAAGGAAGTCCCTATCCCAAATAGCTCGTTCCCATACTAAGCTGCATGTCAGCCAGCCAGCAGCAAGCCGATCTATGGCCTCCGGTTCATCAGCGCTACTAGGGTCGCACCCCGACAATTCCTCCCGGCAAACCCCTTTTGTTAAGCCCGGGTTTGCCATCTGATCCCGGACCGTTATCGTACAACTAGAGCTGGAATCATGATTAAACCTAAACTTGCCCATCCAAGTCACCCCGGAAAATATGCGTAGAAGAGGTCGAGTTCTGGCCGGCTGCGGGATACCATGCGCGAGACTCCTACCCTCATCAGCTACGAGATAGGTTCCACTATATATCAATTCCGCCGATACCGCAACAGGGTCCAGAACGAGAGCGCCCTCGGGTGGACTCATCAGGAAATGCCAAACTATCATACGCATAAATTTACTCCCCGCAAGTTGCAGTGGATAAAGGTGGGTGCTGAATTGTGACCGGTGGGCCTTGCAAGCAGTGTGTTGTGATGCTCTATCGGGAAATGCTGCGAGTAAGGGTCAGCTCGGAAGTTTTGGATGTTGGTGGAGAAAAATGAATCACTGTACATCCCGCGACTCGGTGAGACAAAGTGAACTCGAGCATGGGGGAAAAGGTAGGATACCCAGACAGAAACCCAAAGCAAACGTGAAGCTTTAAGACTCCAACCCGCCCCGTCAATTCAAAAAAGGGTTCTTTTACCATACGAGGACATCTCTCGGGATTAAAGCCCATCGCGCCCTTTCCTGATTACGATGCACGGTACCGTGCCTGTATTCAACCGATTGAGTAAGTTATCGCAACGAAAATAGTACAAGTACTAATTATAGCAAATACTCAAATACCGCAGAAGTCACTGCACTAACACAAGTACTCGAGCACAAGTGCCCACCAGAAGGTTAGTGAACGATTAATCTGGGTTGGCCTGCGAAATAATCACTGTCTTCCACGAAAACACCTCCCCTGGCGATTGTATAATAATATTATGTTAGCTTTCTCTCAAGAGCTAGGCTATCTATGGCTGTAGGGAACATCCGAACATGGTGCAAGATCAAATATAGAAAATACAGTGTTGAAAGGAGAGAGAGACGTCAAAAGAGAGACCTTACGTTTTGCTTCCTAGGGAGCCTAAATGGCCACGTGATGGAAACAGGATTCCAGATCCGCGCAAGTTGGGCTGTACTGTACTGTACAGTGCTGGACAGTACAGCACTTACATCGAGAACCCAATTCTTAGATAGCCCAATTCCCTCACACCACCATCCTAGACCAGAATACCGGCCCGCCAGTGCGATAACATTATCGCAACAAGATAGTTAGCACACAGGCCATGTTATAACCCGAACGCGGCAGGCCAACCGTTCATTCTCTATGAGCGACTTGCCTGGAGAAATATCTTTAAACAAGTCTATAACAATATCATTACATCATACTAATTCTAATCAATTGTGAAATGCTCCGCCATGCAAACAGGTGTAAAAATGCAAAAGGTAAAAAAGAGGGTGAAAAAACTAGACCGCTCATTGCTATTAAACTCATACCAGACCTCCGTATCGGTTGCATGGGGCCACCCAGGGCCTTACTCCTCTTCGTCATCCGCTTCATCCCCACCAATAATATCCCAAATCCCCTGCTTGACCTCAAATCTCTGCTCTTCATCTTCATCATCGTCATCGAGGTCAAACTCCTCATCTCCAAACCTCTGGCCACCCCTAACCCATGGTTTGAACACATTCGGATCGTCATCGGAATCGTCATCGGAGGGATGGAACCGGCGAGGTAGATCATCGTCGGAGTCGTAGGTGGGCTCTTCGGGGTAGTCATTGGTATGAAAGTCCTCAGCTACAGACGCCGATGAGCACACTTCATCCATTGTATCGTGGAGGTAATCGAAATGAAGGGGACAAACCGTTGCTATCCTCGTCTTCACTAGCCCAGACATCATCTTCACTGCCTTCATCCGGATCCCCTTCATACCACCATTCTTCGTCATCGCTACCCTCAATCTCCAATACGCCGTAGTCTCCTTCCTTCCCATCAACAGGGACAGGGAGTTCTTCGCGGATATACACATCGTAGACGAAACCATCCTCTTCCTCGGGTCCCCCCCACGTTCCACCACCCACTCCTCCGCCGATCTTCGATGCTATACTCTTTGGTTTCGTGGAAAAGGAGGACGATGATAGGTTGCGGATGCCATCGTTGGAAGACGAATTAAGGTGTTCGAGTACCATCGCGTGAAACGGGGCGATGAGGGAGTCATTATCACCCTCCCGATCCTCGAACTTGACCTTGTTGCCCTCGGCCATTTTCTCCTCTTCCGCTTTCCTCTTTTGCTCTTCCAATTTCTTTTTCTCTTGTGGGTGAGTTCTCGGGCGTTTACGCTCCACCGCTGGCTCAGGGGTTTTCTCCACAGCCGTAGTTTCTTCCGCCCGGTCCGTACCGATATCATGAGTTTCAACAACCCGAGTAAAGATAGCGCTCCGACGAGTGGCACTGGAATACGGATGGTGGCTATGCTTAACACGAAGGCGCTTTGCGAGCTGGTATCTTCGAACAGGTGTTATTTTCCTCTTAGTCCCGGACCTCTCCGCTTCTTCATCATCCTGCCCCCTCTCCATCTCCCCATTCTTCCTTTTGACAGCCGGCGTCAACCCCCCAGCCCGTGGCGACTCGTTACCAAAAGTATCATGTCGGGGCGTGCCATGTCGCTCAGGAGCTTGGACTGGGGACAAAGCAGGCGGACTATCTGGTGAAACCACAGTCTGAGACTCAAGAGCACTCCCCCCATTCGACGAAATTGCACTAAGCGGAACTGGTGCTTTAAGTAACGCACTTTGGGGAACCGTAGCAGTATCCAAAATCAACTTCTCCCCTGGCTGTGGCGTAACATTTCTTGGCGTCAAAGCCGTCAAAGGCAAAACGGTACTGGGAGAATCCGGTGAAGGTTCAGACCCACCCAACGACGGCGGCAATGTGCTACGAACCTGCGGAACCCGATAACGCCGAGGTGGGCTCGAGGTCCTGGGCTGGAATGGACGGGGCGTGGGATCGGTAGGCGACGTAACCGTGTGTGCAAGTCGGAAAACGTAATCTGGCGAGTGCCCGGTTCTCTGACGCTTCTGGGGAGTGCGAGTGTTACCGTCAATGTCTGTATATTAAGAAGAAAAACCCATTAGTTAAATCGACCAAACTATCATCTGAGACATAGTCAGTTGTGAGGAAGCATACATAACGCCTGGACAGGAGCTTCGTCACGAGGACGCTTGATACGAATTGTCTGTGGTGGTAGAGACATTGTAACGTTTCCTTGCCCTCCTTCAAAGAATCAACCGATCTCTTATTTTTATATGTTCCGTGATAGTTTATTAGAAGGAGGGAGGAAGGAGATTGTTGTAGGCAGGGAATGCAGGGGAACAGAGACTTGTTGGGGGTCTTGGGGGTGTCTGACTCAGCCGCAATCGGGATCTCAGAGATCTGGTCCGATGGTAAGCAACATCAGGTTACCCGGACACGTACTGTACTCGAGAATCATAATACTCGTACGATATCATCAAATCCTAATCTGACTTAAATTACTCGTAACACTGTGTGATTCGCGCATTGTTTGTCATTGGGGTCTACCCTTGTTTGGAAATGAGTGTTGCTACCGTAGTCTAAGTCCTTATCATATCTCACATCTAGTAAAAAAAAAAAAAACCCTAGTCTAATTTCCACACTAGTAAAAAATTGCCATCCCCCTGGTTTCTAGAGCACTTCTTCGTCCGTCCTGCGTAATTAATCGGATAAGGCTAAATTAATTACTTGGGCCTGGTAGCATGGCCCCATTTGAATTCATGAATCAAACTCCCTATGAGCGTGATTGCGGGGGCATGCTAATTACCAGTGTAGTGTCTAAGCGCGCATGAAAAATTGGGCCCACATAAGAACTACAGTAAGTTACCTCGGATCAAGTGCTTTTGGACAAGCCTCATATTTTTGTGGCGTAGTTTGCTGATATCACTGTGTCTTGCAAATTGGGAAAGAGTATTCCTGTCCTGGAAAGCGACGCTAGAAGGAAAAGTCCCCACTGGAGTAAATTAATATCATCGCTCTTGCGCTTCGGGTACTGTACACCTTGATAAATTCCACAGAAATCATACAATAAAACCAAAACCGAAACGGGGTTGTTCAAATTCATCAACTATCACTAACTCCTCGAGTAGAGCACCGGCCACCACCACCACCACCACTCACATCCCAATAGTAATCGTAACCCTCTGCCCCGTTTTCAAATCGCCAATAATCCGGACAACCGTATTGATGCATGTCTCGTCATGGTAATGATCCGGTCTCCCGGTATATCCCTCGTATATCACCTCCTGATTCCTCACATGTAAATTCCCCGGCTCGTGCCAGAATACCAGTGTCAGCACATCCCCGATATAATCTGTTGGGTCAAAGTTATCTCTAGGCACGGTGATTGCGAGTGTGCGGGTCCTTTCTTGAGGGTTGAATGACTGTCGGGTTTACCAGCCCTGGTGTCAGCATCACGTGACAGGTCAAGAGGGGGGGGTGCGAACTACCTGCTCAAACACAATCTCGAGGAATTTATTCTTCGCTTCTAGGTCGGTGTCTACGTCCGCGAAACAGGGCTTGTCCTCGTCCGTGCTTGTGTATGCCACTGTTACTTTCTCGCCGTCTACGTATGAATTTGGTGCACTGTCGCGGCTGACGCCGTCGTCGAGGAACATTCGGTAAGACTAAGGTTAGAAAGTTAGCTTTTCTATGCTTCAAGGAGAGAGGGTGAATTTTGGCGCACGTTGGTCTTTCTACCTGGGTAGAGGTGAATGAGGATTGGGTTTGGTTTCCCGGGTATGTGGTCCGTGTGTGGGCGGACTTCTATTTGTGGGATAATGCCACCTGCAGTATCATAGAGTTCAGGTGAGTGTAGAATCATTGTCACCTGGAGGGAGAAAATGCCCATACCTTCTCTCACAAAAATGGGCGTAATATTCGGAAGGAATGCGGGTTCGCTAGCAATATGTGCATCGACTTCAAATTTTGACCCTCCTGGAATACGCTTCTCCAGCGGTACCCCGTCATGGCGGGGACTTCCATTATCAACCCTTAAATTGAATTTATACCAGCCATCTGGTTCTGGAAGGTAGATTGAACGGTGGCCTCCTGCAACGGACTGTTGATGCATAATCGGGCATACGAGAAGATCGTTTCGAACCATATATTCATTATCGAGCACCCAATCTTGCTAGAACATTTATAAGCCCTGGGGGCCCTATATTTGGAGTTCGGAAACCCACCTCAGCCAGCAAAGATGAGTCTTCACTGTCTGTAATAACTAACGACCTTGCAATAGGCAATCCATTGAACTGATGCTCAAACATGGCATCATACAGAAGCTGGAGTAAACTATATCGAAGCTTAACATAGTAACGACAGATAGGCTCCACCGAGAGCCAAAGGTAACGATCTTTCTTAGGGACACCCGATGGATTGGAGTTAAAGTGGTCTGTAAAGGCATATGGCTCTTGGAATAGTTTCATTCCTCTCTTACCGTGATAATGATTTCTATACCAAAGTTAGGGGCAATAGGACAGCTTGGCAATTTGGGCTACTAGCTCACCTGAACCATGGCAACATTGAGTATGCACAATACCAGCGAATGAGTAATTCAGGCTCTGCCCATCTCCCACCGGCAGGCATAAAGCCTCCTACATCAGTTCCAACTATCTCATTCCCGGAAATTCCTAGAGAAAGCACCTATTATTGGGTTAGCTAATAAATTTGAATCTGATCTTGACGGCAAAGGGGCCGATCTCACAAACCTGATTGACCGAGATACGTAAGTGGTCCCAAGTCGAGGCGTTATCACCAGTCCACAATCCAGCCCACTTATTCGCTCCTGCGTAACTCCCACGACCAATGATGAAGTTGCGCTTGTTCTTCCTACTCTCAAGTCTATTCAAGCCTTCGTACGTGGCCTTGTGTAGATTGTAGCTATATAATGACCAGATCTCGATTGCTGGCTTCATTTGCTTTGGCGAATCGTCCCTTCCCGACCAACAATCTGACTCTACCAGGAGGCGGAATGGAAGGCTGAAAACGCCCCGGTTAGTCTACTGTAACTAGTGTAGCGAGAAGTAATCATTCATTTATATATACCCCTTCATGTCACCATATTCTTTGGCTATCGCCGGCGTTGTCATGTCTTGCCAAATAAACTCAAGTCCCTGATCGAAAAGGTATTTGTATTGCCCCCCCCACCACTTCCGGGTATTGGCATTGTTAAGGTTTGGGTAGTGCCCCGGCTTGACAGTGTCAGTATATGGGTACCAGGGGGTCAGGATTGGGTTTGAAAACTCACTGTGCCGAGCGTACCGCCGTATCCCACACCGCCGCGATATGCCACCTTTGAGTTATTGTAGTACCTGGTAAAATCACTTTAGACGCAGGATGTTAGCAAACAAGTGGTATGTGGAGGACGAGATTAGCGAACTTACTATTCGGCTCCCGGAAACTGCCCTTTCTCATTAACAGGATCGATGGATAATTTTATCCCACCTTCGTAGCAGATATATTCGACCTCGTGCACTGGTACCACACCAGTACCATCATCGTAGCGCTTATCCATTATAAAATGGCTGTGATAGAGTAGTCAGACCCAATGTGCGCGATACTGATTACATGGTATACCCGTATTTGTGGCCTTCTTTTAAGGTATTATATGTTTCGCTTGGGTTCAGATTGATCACTGGAGTGATATTTGTGCAACTCTTGATGCCAAGCCCCCGGAGCTCGCGGAACATCTCTTTTGGGTGGGCGAACCTTCGCTCAGAATCAATTGTGAAGGTTCGATAATCGTCCTGTCTCAAATGTATTCTGTTCCTATAACTTGGGTCATAGAGTGTAATCAATTGGAATTACCAACCTGTAAGTCAACGTCTATGTGTATTCCATCTAGCGGTATATCATTCTTCACATAACCGTAGGCTGCTTTGAGAACCTTATTGCGAGTGTCGTATCCATAACCTAGTTGACCCCTAATATTAGATACTCTCTTGATGTCCCAAAGGAAGTTTTTGGCTTATGAGGGGGAGCTTTCGACATACACCCCTGGTGATGTCCCAGCACGTATCGTGGTTTCAATCGAGCTCTCCCAATTATCGAGCTATAAAGGCTAACCGACACAGGAATCTCAATCAATGAAGTGAGCCTCCATAGCGATATTTTGAAACCTACTGGATGATTTCAACCACCGAATCGCCGGCAAAGACAAAGTACTGTAACGGCCCAAAACGGGTACCGACATTAATCTCACCGCCGTTATTCACACAGAAATCAACACAGATCTGGGAATAGTTATCGACAAAGGTCGCAACCTTGCTCTTGTAATTCGGTAATCCATTGAGTTCTAGCCAAAACGGCTCGGAGTGATATAAGGGTTCGCGCTCGTCAAGTGGTCCTTGGCCGTAAACACTGCTATATGTCATGTTATCGAAGTCTAATGGTAACCTCAGCCACGGTAGAATACGAGTAGGTGGTTCACAGGAACCTACTAAAATAGTTCATAAGAGTGCTCTTTTTCAAGAGCTCTTTTCCTCCTTGCTCCCCCCATCCTTCAAGCATGTACCCATTAGCAACCCAATACTTTTGACCCTAGGTAGCTCTTCTAATATCGGAATTTAAGGACTCGAGAATTTGCGAGAACATACCCATATAGCGTGCAAGGCCGGGCTTTTTGGAAGTTAAGACAGTGGCGGCGGTTTTCCGTGTCTTTTTCCATGACAACCCAGCTCCCGCGGTTTCCCAGACGATTTTCCTCTGGGAATGAGCTGCGTTGTGTCCGCCCTGTGGACATGGGGGATCGGCTACTCCAGACTCATTAACGCAGCGAACAGCCTAGAAGCCACATGGTAGGATGAGCTAAACGCGATATTGATTTCACTGGAAGGAGTAGTACCTGAATTTTGAAGCACTCCTTATAGATTAATAGTTCAGAGATAATTGTCCTTTTCCTGGGTTCTGGCTCGTCGCCATAGCGCACGGACTATAAGCTAAGGTAAGTATCAAGTGCGCAAGGTGACCAAGACTCGGAGAGTGCCTAAGGTATACCCTGAGGGTATAGAATTGACCTGTTTCGGGCCCCGCAACAAATTCCGTCTCCCATTTGATACCCTCTACCTTATCTAGGATATCGCGGAGGTTTGTCAAGGTATCTGATATAATGGCCCGCCTATGCGTCATGTGAGTCTCTTCAAGCCGCGAAAGAACATCAAAACAAATGCATTCTCAAGGACACTGAAGGGGTGAGTTACGAATTATAGTCATCGTAGTCATCCGGGTTGGTGCTGTTGGGGTCAAACCGAATTCTCCAAACTTTTGGCCTAACGAATTGTATTAACAGCAATGGCGCCGACTCCCCCAAATTCCTAGTGCTTAGGCGAAGGAGGACTCCAGTCGCAATTGCTGGGTTTGACGAGCTATTGTCCTCAGGATGGTAGGTGACTCGGGTTGAAGACGTGAACTCTCCTTGGTGAAAAGATTCGAAAAATTCTTCCGGTAGGACAAAGCTATGGCTATCTACGGGGCATGCCATTATGGAACCTACCTTTCAGGATTCGGGAGCACTGTCTGTATCTCATGGGGAATTGGGCCCACTATTTATCTATCGTTTATGACATTTCTGGGGGAAAAAATGGTGATTTTAACGAATCAGAGGGATGGAATCTCACTATGCATATCAGACCCCGCGGTCGGCCCAGGAAGTCCTGTTATGAGAACTACTCCCCGATGGGGGCATAAACGGTGCGGATTCCATGATTCGATGGGACAATCGTGTCAAGGAAGCAAGAAACTCGCATGGCATTAGCTCCCCGCCTTGTCCCATCTTACCCTGAGGGTGTGCATCGGATACACTTGATCGCGATCCCCGTGAATTGGATCATGAGATATCACCGGCAATAAACCGAGCGGGGGAGCATATGTGGAAGGTTGATCCAGAAGTGATTTTGCGCGACACATACGGTGGGTCTTTGAACTGAATTTTTGTCAGCTAGAGTGTGCATTAAGTAGGATATTTATGAACTAGGGCGCTAGCTGGGTTATAGTGCAACGGGCTTCGAATTTTGAGTGGATATGCACCATAATTTAATTTGCGCGGGAGTAGAGTATCCAAAATCGGATGCTTGGATATTGTACAGAAATTAGCATCATCCCATTCGACAAATGAGTGATGTTTGAACCGTTGACCCTTAGCCGTGGGAATTAAAGAAAACCTTTCCAAGACCGTCACCATGCATTCTTGTGCATAATTCTAGGATACTATCCTCTGCTTAGTTATACCATCCAAATGGTTTCACGCAGCAACAAAATTTAATAGCAAATTGAAAATATACCTGCCGACTGTTGGCAGTGTCTTCATCCCTCAGATAACCCCCAAGCATTTGAAAACAACTCGAAGCCTCCGAATACTTTTCCGATCTCTTCTATAATTTTTGGTGATGAACAAAGTCCTAGGGTGAATGTTTTGGCGATTTCCTGGGAATTCTTGGAGCAGGACAGCACCCAAAACCCACCATTATTGAACCAGGCCAGAAAAGTACATATAATACCTTAAAAATGGCTAGGAGGTCCATAATTTCCCCCTCTACGGTAGATTAGAGAAGGAAACAAAATGAAAAGATTCCTCACCCGAGACAAATAAAAGGAAACAAAATACAACAGACCTTACCAGAGCAGAAACCTCCAACGTCCTAGGGGGGGGTTTGAATTATTTCGGTTTTTTACGGTAGACATCTCTGACCGCGAAAAATAAAAAACTTTATGGTTCTGGAAGACTGGGAATAGGACCGCTTTTGTTTTATCCAAAACTCGTAGTTCTCGTGGCCCCACCTCTAATCTTCCTCAGCAATACTATGATAGTGCATTATTTGATATTTGTCTCTCTCCCTCTAGTTTATTTTTGGGTTTTTTTTTACACCATTTTGTAAAGGGCCAAAGGCGAGGTGATCCTTTGCAAAGGCTTCCCATTTTTAATGGTATTTCTCTAGTATCCCAAAGGTCCATCGCTAGTGCATAGTATTAGAAAGGTTGACCCAATTAGCGTGCTCACCACACACAACCCTTCCTTCATATAGTCTATAGAAGGCAGGCGAAATGTTGTGCGTGCTATACTAGTGGGCACTACCGAAAATTCATTTTCGTGATAATAATATTATTGTGTCTGCCAACCTATGCTTTTACAATCTTTGTCAGGAGCCTCGTAACCTTCTCTCAGAGGATGGCTGTGTTTTCTCCCAAATTCAAATCTATCCACCTACACAAAGCGTACAGTTCTTGGATTCGCAAATAATACGTAAGCTTCCCCTTAAAATAAAAATGTCGAATATTTGGTCTTTCAATCCCGGCCATCTTTCTACGTTTCCCTCGCCCACCCTCCTGGTACTTAAGAAACATCCTTCTCATCCACCCTCTTTGACCATACCATACACAGCGTCACAGTGAAAACTCGTCAAAATGGTCAGAGCTAGGGAATACCCGTTCCTAACTTCTCCCTCGTGCACTCTGAAGCCAGTCCGGACACCTCAATTTTCCAGGTCAATCGTTCAAAGTACCAGGACTGACGGATATTGGGTCGAGACCTTTTGGGTTGACCCGGCCGATAAGGCCCCCGGCCTCATTGGGTATCTCACAATATCTTAGCCTCCTTGTTATTACTATTGCCAGAGACTGATCCGTTTAAGATACGGCTTGACGACTGGCAATATCTCTCTCTTCGATAACCCTATTAACTCGGGAGGCAGCCCTACCGAAGGTATTCTCTTTCCTCCATCATATAGATTCTGTGTAAAACTCACCTGAGTTGAATGACATAGAATGGGCTGAGTCAATCATTGCTCGGGTTGACTCTCCCATGGCTGTCGTGTCAGCGGAGATTGCTGGCAGTGGTAGGAAAGATGTTGTAATCTGTTATGACTACGGGAAAACTCTGCTAGAAACTAACCCTCACGGGGGAAATATCTCCTGGCTCGAGAATCCCGGGAGGAGTGGCGATGGAAGAGTCAATGATGCATGGACCTCAAGGTTTGTTGGGAGGCGCGAAGGAATGTATCGGCTTAAGGAAGGTTATTTTACCCAGAGGAGTTTTCTTGAGGTTGTTGGCATTCCGAGTAAGTTTTTCCCACTCCCTACGATACCAATACACGTCAGTTTCTAATGTCCATAGTTGTTCATGGAACAGGTGACATTGTATGCTGGCCAGTCTGTCATAGGTTATTGTGTTGCATTCTAATGTGAACAGGAAACACCAATTCCAGTTATCTTGTTTCAAAAGCCGGAGAACCCTCTTAACGCGTGAGTTTCCTACTATCCACAGGACATAAGATTCGTAGATACTAATTCAAGCAGTCTTGAGTGGAGACGAGACATAATCGATGACCAGCATTTTACCATTGTTCATGATGCAGCGCAGAAGAAGCATGAATTATCTTTCTTAGGGTGACGGTACGGGGACTAACCAAAGATAGATTTGATAGCCTCGGTGGCCGCGATTCCTTGTTTGTTGCGTCACGCGAGGGAATAACTTGGCTTTGTATATATCTTCATTGATTATCACTCACTAAACGCTCACTCATGGCTCCATTACAGATTATGAGGACTACCAGTGGAAACTTGAGCGCCTCGCTTCTGGTGTGGCCCAAGAGCCAGGGAACGTTTATTACGGATCTGCATGCGTTGATGTGGCAAAGACCCGTTCTGATCCTGCGGGATATGCTTTGACTCTCGGGCCGTTCCATGGTAAGTTTCCACTAATTAAGGTCAGTGACTACAGCGTGGCTAACCGGTACTAGGGGATACAGTGACTGCCCTTGTGAAAAAGCAGACTGGGCCCAATAGGGATAGGTGGGTTGAATTTGTGCTTGACACCTTTGGGACACCTGAGCAACGTAAGCAACATGGAGAAGGCAAGTATCACATCAATCTCCTATTGACCCCGGCTAACTCTCCCAAGGTCCTGGGCATTACGTTGTTGCTGCAGATTTTGATGGTAAGGTTTTCTTGACTTTTTTTTTGGACTGTTCTCATAGTAGAGCTCTAACCTTTCGCAGATGATGGTGATGATGAGTGCCTAGTTGCGCTTTTTGGACCTTCCCCGCATCAGGTCTATTCCACCGCCCAGATAGAGGTAATTGAGCCACATTCAGCTAACTATTCCAGGGCGTTTACTATTATAAATTGGTCGATGCGGACAACGGCATTTTCGCAAAATGGAAGGTTGCAGAGGAGTCAGCAGGGCGAATTGCGATTGGGTAAGACTCTGTTTGTACCCTTTGTAACTATCCCTGGCTGACTTATATCAGTGACTTCAACGCTTCTGGGAAGGTAGACTTTGCCACAATTGTCTATAATGTACCCGGTCACTTCGAAGGACCGAACCCCAAAGTTCACCTTTACTTGGATTCATTTCCAATACCCGGGGCCAGCGGGCCCGCAGCGAACATAATCTCGACAATATGGGCTGGCGAACCCCTACTTTACCTACCAAAACCGTCTGATATCTTGGCCCACGAGAAGGCATCCCTCCTTGAGATAGCAGGTTACAGAGTTGATTTAGAAGTTCTTCCCCCGAAAGCACAGAAAGCTGCTGGATTTCGAACAGCTGTCAAAGTTTTATATGGCGATTTACTTGACCTATCCAATCCTTCGGTTAATCGCCGGGCCTTGAGTGTGCCCCAATACGAAAAAGAGACTACCAGAATTGGACCCGACTCGATTATCACTACCAGTGAGGGGGCAATCTTCCTGTCTTTCACCCCGGTTTCTGAAGATGGGCCTAAAAAGTGGAAGAACACTCCTGACGTCCCTGTCAAAACATTGTTTCAACCCACATACGGTCAATTGAAGCTTCCGAGTGATTTTAAGTTCGTTAAAGTGGAGGACCTGCCCTGGGGCGGCGGTTTCAAGGGCGTCGACTTTTGGAACCTCTCAGGTGTGGAATTCAGGTTCTTGGACAAGACACCTCTCTGTCACCTGCAATTCTGGACCGCTGGTAAGTGTTTCGCCCTGCCCAATAAAAATTCTGTTAACGAAACCAGGCAAGGCTGTCAGTGCAGGTGTGCACAACCACCAAGATGTAGTATTCCTGGAAGTCCACGTATCCATATCCGCTGGGACTGGCGACGGGGGGATGTGGCGCGTGAAACCTGGTGTTATAGTGGATCCCGAGAGCCCCAATGATGTCCCCCCGGAAAACTTTGAAAAACTTCAGCTCGCTGATTGGGAAGAGCAGGGCGGTTTCTGGGATCGGGATTGCAAGGGTGACCCGATTTATACAGCCAACGGCGCAGTTAGCTATCCGTGGCATAAGTGGCAGGCTGGCAATAAGGACGATTACCTCGACATCTGGGCTGCTGTGGAGTTTAATCCCCATAGAAAGTATTGATAATTTGGCTGGGCTTATTTATACCGCTGGAGGCAGACATGATGGTGGGGCGTTTTCTAGATGGCCATCAATTCTTTCCTAATTAGTTGGCTGCATGTTCTCATTGAGATTCAGTGTTTCTTATTTCAGATTAAAGTGTCTTCTAACTTGCGAAAAATGCAAAAGGGTGTTTGCACGGACTATGAATGTCGACAGGCCAAAATGTGACTAAATAGTTGAGATCTAGTAGAGAATGTGTGACCGGTTATTGTTTGACAGGATGCCCTGTTGTGTCTCCAAATTTAACAGAATTCCCCTCAAAAACAGTTTTATATAATGCTCTTTGTTATCGTGGCATGACATGACAGGAGGTGGCGGCAGATCCCTTCAGCTAGTTGTTCCCATATATTTATACAGAAATTAGTGTTTAAAAATATCTGTACACGTTGTCTTGGTATTATATGTTCATTGAGCTGTTCATTTCTGCAGCTATCACCGATAAAGGAATAGCAATAGCAGGAGACTATAGATGTAACTGGGAGCGGACCACGTGGGCTAGGTTTCTATAGAGAAAAGTTGTAGGCCAGCTACTGCTGCAGTTCAAGGATAACCGGAGAGCTGACGATAAGGAGGCCGGGGGTTTGGGTAATTAGGAGTGGCAGAGAGAGGGAGACAGAAGCTAGAGAATCAGAATTCAACTAAGTCTGATAGATGCTTCTCTAGCCACTGACCTAAAATCTAAAATTCCTACCAACCAGGAAGTCTACTCCTAAGCATATAAAACTTATTACTATTCTTTGGATTAGAGAGTTACCAGCCAGCGTGATCCTAGTAGTTACTAGTGAGTACACTCTGAGTGAAATCCTGAGACACCACCAGAAGCCTAATGGCCTAAGTCCACCATACCAGTACATGTGAATATTTCTTCTCTACTAGTATAAATTCCTGGTACCAAATAATATTGACAGCAACTAATAACAAAAACCTATTACCAGATGCTAAGAAGTGCTGGCAGTAGTGTGAAATCAAATTAAATCAAAGAAAAGCAATAAAAAAATATAGTAGAATACAATATGCGTAGGTAGTATAATTTTAAGAGAATACCGGTATTTGTACTGTACAGTACCTTGTACGACAAAAATGGTGAGCAGAACGGCATATGGCAACCCGAACCATGCTACTTCACGCTTTCAATTCGATACATTCTGAAGTTGTTAAAATACCTCCACAAGCGCTCATAGATTATCAAAAGGTTTCTGGATACTTTAGCATGCAATATTGTAAAGTTGGAGTTGAAAATAGCGTCAAGCTTTGTCATTTCCCATACAAAATCATCAGAAATTGCGCCAAGGCCAATGTATCAACCATAACTCCCTCAATAATTCTTCAGCCAGCTCATACGGAGGGTTCTAAAGGGCCGGAAAGTAAAATCTGGGGAATTGTGTAATATATAGATCAAGATTTGATTTAGATTTCTTCAGTGGATCACTGCTTGGAAGGTGGTGAATATGGCTGTTTTCAGTGGAAAACCCGTACACTGCTCATCATCTTTGACGCTAGCCTCGAACATGTTTTAAGTATGATATAATAGTTTAAGAGTTAATTAAAAAATCACGAAAAAGGGAGATTTTTTTGCTTTCCATGAATAATTGTCGAGTGAGATCGGCGTAGGCAGGGCCTCCGCCCATTCTGGTGTAAATAATCTTTGATAATGGGAGTCTTTTCCGGTTTCGGATGGCTATTTTCCATTTATCTCCTTTTTCTTCTTCTTTCTCTCTTCTCCCTCCCCCTTGCTTTCCTAGTAGTTCAAGTTAGGATTAGTCTATGTCGTCGTGTTTCTTACCCCTCGTTCCCATTATTTGTTAATATCTGTCTCGTGTTTTGTGAATAGCTGAGCACGGCTCGCTGTAGGATAATGTGTAGGAGCAAACAGTTGCCTCCGAGAAGCCCATCGCATATTGGCGAGCGACCGGTTTACCCGCTCCTAGTAGTTTCTCTCGGTACCGCCGAGTGATCGCCATCGATTCCTTTCGCAGACTATCTATCGTACTACGACACTACTGGCAGTTCTTTCACACACCGCACAGTACCGGTATAAATTTACCGGTACTAGAGTACAATGTGAAATGAAACGACCCTGGAGAGAACATTTGCCAAAGAAAACAGGTAGTGACGGGGATTCTATCAAGCTCGTTTTAAGAGGGGCATCATGTTCAATTTGCTGCCGCAAATGGGCACCCTGTCAAATAACCGATATGTGATTGAAGTTAAGGTTCCTCGGAAGATGGTACTGTCACAGGGGAGTGTACGAGGAATGATATTATAATACAAACACTCGTGTGGACGAATGGCAGGGAACCACAATAGATACCTGTCGCCATTGAGGTGATACAATTTATCGGCTGTAAAGGCCTATAATCCCCAGCCCGAAGACAGATAAGGAACTCCATTCCAACACAGAAGCACACCCGGGGACAAGCAGACGTCCTGCAACTTTTGTAAACCGTTCCATAAAAGACTCCTACAGTGCGCTCCCTTTAACATGCTTCTTAGCCCAAATAGTCACCCTTGCTATGCTGACTTACACCAAACATATAATAAAGCACCATCCATTGGTAACGAAATATCATTACAGATCAGTGAAATTGGCATATTGAAGTGGCATATTGAAGTAGTGCTTGCTGGGGCGGGGATGGAAACCAGGGTGGCAAGGTTGTGTGAAAGTTGTAACCCTAGCCCTAAAAATACGACAGGCTTTCCTCCGGTTGCTTACTGTATCAAAACCCGGGAATATGATATGATAATATCATACATACGACACTAGGTAGGAAGCTCACTGGGGTTGAATGCGGATTAAATTTAGGCCCTGGATGGGGAGCTATGAGCTATGATAGTCTGCTCGAGTACTCTTCGATTGTAAACATTATACATTGCATCGCACAATTCGGATCTAATCGAAAAACCCCTCATCTCTAAAGTGCGGGGTTCATCGACTCCGCACCTCGGAACCTCAGACCAGAGGCTCTAGCTACAAGCACCATGTCTACCACCGCCCTTGTGGAGACGGCAAAGCAGCCAGATATAACCTATCACCCGGACCCAATCTCCTACGCCGAGCGCACGAAGCGCATACTGGCAGAAAACCCCGCACAAGTTCTCCCAGCCGGTTTCCCAAGTAAGCTTGAATCAGAACTTGTGTGGGAGGGGAAGGACTTCAAAGATGGCGAATGGATCTACCACCTGACGGAATCCGATGTCGAAGAAGTGAGATTGGCCGTCGCGCAGTTCAAGAGCCAAAAGCTCCCTATAGGCCTGCTCTCCCCGGCGACCTTCCCTCTACCGTCATTCTCCAAGGAATTGCAGAGGCAAGCACGAATCTTACATTCCGGCCGCGGCTTCTTCGTCCTCCGCGGTATGCCGGAATACGCGGGACCTCTCGAGAACACGATTTCATACGTCGGCGTAGCATCGTACATTGGCCCCGTGCGTGGGATACAAGACCCCAACGGTGCGGTGCTAGCACATATAACCGACCTGCGTTCGCAAACCGACAACACGAACGCCATCGGCGCCCCAGCGTACACCTCGGACAAGCAAGTCTTCCACACGGACCCGGGTGACATCATCTCCCTCTACGTCCTCGGCGAAGCCGCCAGCGGTGGCACAAGTCGAATCGCGAGTTCCTGGAAAGTGTACAACCATCTCGCCTCCACTCGCCCCGACATAATAAACACTCTATCCAACGCGTGGCCATTCGACGGTTTTGGCGGCAATCCGGAGGTGTATTACCGGCCCTTGATACACTTCCACAACGGACGGCTGATCAGTCAGTACGCGCGGCGGAAGTTTACCGGGTTCAGAGATTTGCCGAGGTCCACAGACATCCCGCCGATCACGGAGGAGATGGCGGAGGCACTAGACGCGTTGCACTTCACGGCGGAAAGGTTTTCCCTAGGATTGCATTTTCGGCGGGGGGATATACAGTTTATCAATAATTTATCGATGTTCCATTCGAGGGATGGGTACACGGATGATGAGACACACAAGTAGGGCTTTCCCTTCTCTCTTCCCCAAAGCATTGGCATAATGTAAGGAGAGTGATGTGTGCTAATGGATTACGGGGGGGGGGGGGGGTAGGCGACATTTGCTGAGGATTTGGTCGCGCAACGAAGAACTTGGGTGGGATACGCCGGATGAGCTCAAGGGGCTTTGGGAACAGTTGTATTATAGAGGGCTTAAACCTGAGGATCAATTGTTCCCACTGGAGCCGGTGGTTAGGAGGATGGTACCGATTCCTGGGGTTGAAGTGAGTTTCTAGAGCGTTTGGGTGCTGTGAAGATGACCCGCCTCCTTCACAAGTATGGCTAGGGATGCAGGGTCGGGTGTGAAGCTACTGATCAACGATTTATCAAAGTTCCTTGAGCAAATACAATAGAATCCGAGTGATAACACATGAGCTTGTAATCAATTGTGCTCGAACAAGCCGAGACACCAGATAGTACCCAACACAGCTCGCGACTTCCAACAATAAGTACCCTGAACACCACAATCGGTGATCCCCGTGAATGATAATCGGGAACTCCATCCAAATAATCTACACTTCAACGATTAAACGGTTTGTTTTCCAATGACAGGTAAGCACCAAAAGCAGCGTTAGGTTACTTTATCATGCCATGACAGAATGACAGCGCTACCTTGCCTGTATCATAGCATATTTGAGTGCGTGGAGGTAAGTTAAGTTGACCAGGATTGAAAATCTACAATATTTAGCAAAGAAAATCCCCCACACCGAGCGAGCACCCGATAAAGACGGTGGATACTCGAAATTTTGCTTGGGGCGTAATTTATTAGGATTTTTTTTCCCCGTCTTTTTTTTTTTTTTTTTCCCTCTATGTGAGTTCTGGTATACATGCTCAGGGGGATGAAAATCCTATCATACTGCCACGCAAGCACCCCATGAACCTCATCCCTTGCTCTGCGCTTTCTAGTTTCCACAATATCTATCACCCCCAGGTAGATACGTATATACCGCCCCTGGGTAAATTCCTCCTTCACCCTGCCCGTGGGCTTGCCTTACCCCCCCACCATCAATCAGCCTGTGTTCCGTTGGCCCAGCAACTCACAGCATGAAATTATACCTGCACCCGGACATAAGTCTCCAACTGGGGGGGGGCTCAATAGAAGTCAGCGGATGAGGAAAATGGATGGGGCTAGTAGACAGGTATTCCCAGCGCTCCCGGTCGTCCACCCCGCCCAAGGGGATCAGCGCGGCAAAGGGCGAGAATGTCTCGTCTTTGGAGGGACTGGACGGGGCGACAGCGGTCAACTATTGGCTGATTCACCTAACAAAGACACCAAATAGTCCCGCAGCAAGTTAAATTGAAATAAAAAATAAATTAAAAACAAAATATGGGAAAGTCGCAGTCGGACTGAGAGCACTGGGTTTTTCCCTTGTCACCGGGGTGAGCTGTCGTCAACTATGGAGAATTAGTGTGGAATTGGTCAATGCGCTCCGATTGGACACAACTAGCACAGGTTGGGTGCGCTGCGACGAGTTAAAGTAAAGATAGAATGGGACCAATGGGTTATGATAGAGTAATGATGATGATGGTAGAATGTTAACCAGCTAGTGGGAGGTTATGTCTAGAATGTGGATAAGGGGCCAAATATGTAACACTTGAAAAAGTAATTTAAAGAGGGAGAGAAAAACCATTGTTAACACGATGGAACGACGAGAGCTGTATTGCACAGAACATGTCAGGCTGTAGTCCAAGCGGTAAAAGAGCATGGGAAGAAAAGAAAATTTCGCAACAAAAAAAGCCACCAGGATGCAAGGAAAATAGTAGACTACAGAGCAAATAACAGGGGAGTAAAGGAAAGGAAATGAAAAGATCTAACTGCAAGCAGACAATCAACGGTATGTAAACTAGCCCCCTTTTTCAAAACATGTATAAAGAAATTTCAGTTATGCCTCGAAGGGAGAGTGGGTTGAGGTGTGCGTTCTTGAAGTGCTTTGTGTTATGGAGTACCTTCATGATATAAGAAGTGGGAATAACATAAGTAATGTCGAAGCGCAATACACTTTGGGAACCACCAGTGATGATGCCACCAATACGACAAAATGCATCAGCGACACAAGATCCAGAATCCCCAGCATCGGAGAATGCTTCTAAATCCCGGTTTGTAGGAATAACCGGCCACTCCCTTGCCTCCTAGCTATAGCCTCCGAAGTAGGTACGGGTAAAGGAGGAAACCGGGTTAGCGTTGCCAATAGTAGTGCCAGTTTTCGCACCATTCTTGAAAACTACCAAGCATGGCTGATCCTTTGCATCTCGCATGGACGGATTCATGAGCTCGCTTTCAGGTACCTGGTCTTGGAGCTTCACAAGACGGCTGAACGGGAATTTGAAGGAAGGGGGACGGGTGTGGTCCAAATATATCTTCTCCATAAAGTGATGACGTGAGAACTTGTTCCCGAGATTGATAGTGTTGCCACGGTACATAATTGTTCGTGTCCAGCTGGCCTGGGTTGACCCTGATTACGGCTAGGTCAAGGGTATAATGATCGGGTTCAGTGGAGAGACTAATGGGGGGAGCCCATATGAGTGTACCAAATACACGGTTTTCCTTCTGCGCCTATTGTGTGGCAATTTCATGCCGTAAGGCCTTAAGTGCCTCCAGGTTCTCCTCGGCATCTTTCAACTGCTTCACTGCCCTCTCGACTTCCTTGACTAACTTTGAATTCTCCATGCTCGCAGCCAACTCGATCCTCTCCTTCGCATCAGTCATAGCATACTCTTGCCCCGTGATCTCATGATCGATTGCTTCAATCTTTTTGTTGAAAGCGGAAGTACCTAAGATAAGGACCTCTTCCGGTGGCATGCTCTCGTTGTGGCGGTAATATTCTTGGTTATCTAGGGTCTCTTGGGAAAGAACAACAAGCCGGGCAGTAACGAGGTAGATATTCTTATCATTCCCACCAGCACTGATATAAAAGCTACCAGTGCCCTCGGCCCAAGGCCTATTCTTGGCACACATTGGAATGCCAAGGGTGGCTGTATATGGATCACGTGCAGTGAACGTCGAGTCCGAGAAAGGTACGGGATCCAAGAACCTATTGCCAATCTGTCGAATAACGCAAGACTCCCTGATTTCCACATAGCAGTCCCCGATGCCATGACTGTCAATAATACTCTGGCAGTTGGTTGCCACTTTACTACCCTCCTCAAAGCTGAGTGCCCCAAACTCAACTCCAATCCAAGCAATGGCAGGACCCGAAGTCTCTCCAATGCTAGAAATATGAATTGCATCAAGACTAGACCAGTTCTTACCTCTAACAGATTTAGTGAACAAACAAAGACGCCAGCAAGGCTATAGTTATCACCAATTGGCAGTTTTTTTCTTTTCCAATTGCTCCGAGGACTAAGGCCAGTATGGGAAGGACAGGATTACCGGCAGGTCACGATTGGTCTCCAGGCGGGCTATTCCAGCACCATCGCCACAGAGGTGTTAGGATCTTCATCAAGTGGGATTGCTGTAGCAAGGTCCATGTTTATGGCTCCGATTCTCGTGGTTTGTGCCAATTTCTCCGTGGCTGTCCTCCCTGCCTCCTCCACTGTGCTGGTGGTCTCAAAATATTTACACCACTCTGATGTTCCCTGAATTTTGGCTCTGATTTGGGCCACCCGCTGCCATTACGATGTTTTTTTCTAAACCATTTCCTTTGATTTGCATTGATTGGCGAAACGAAAACCTCCTCAGAGCCTTCCATGGTACTTCAAACTCTCTGTACCTTTCACCACTTGCCTTTCTTGGTCCTGCTTAGGGATAGAGGTGGGGCGCAGCAATTCTGGTTTAGCATTCTACCTGGCTCTTCCAATGGACTCTTGACAAGGACACCTTCGAGCCTTATCGAGTTTATTGGCATCTTGGTATTCATGTCGGACATAATTCTATAGTGATATCTGATAATGCATGCTGGGTACTCTCCGCTCGATCAACTGCCAGTGGAACTGGAGTAAAGACTGTGGGATTCAAACCTTGTTGTCCTATTTGCAGAAGTTGATGAAGTCTTTAGAAATATATCTGCCGACCTTGTAAAGTTAATATGAGGATCCATCAAGAAGGAAACTTTCCAACCCACTCTGAAAAGCTTTAAAACATTAAAGCATCGGGTAGTCAATCCCTTTCATCCTCCACAGCCTTTCCCCGTACTGCAAACGCCAGTGCTTCCATCCCTCCCTGCTCCACCTGCCATAGCTTCAACCACCTTATCTCATTCCTGCTCCCAGTTAAACTCCTGCTTTCCTCTCTTCCCAGTCCTATTCTGCAATATAGCAAAGTAAGACAATCTGCTCCCTAAATGACTTACTCCAACCCTCCCTTCTCCTACTCGGCTCTCCTCGATTTCTTTCTCGATCCTTACCACAATCAGAAAAATTGCCAGCCAATGCTCCATGCTTCCGGATACGGGTTCAATGGTGATAATGTAGGTTTCAGCGCAGCTGGTGATTGTGGGAAGGGTGGTGAAGTAGATTTGAAAGCCTATTAATTGTAGCGGTTATGTGAGTTATATTGATGATAGGACAATGTTTATCTTATAATTTACACTCCCCGGGTTTGCCATGAGTAAAAGAAGGTATCATAGATACTAACACTTCTATCAACCCACCTATTGTCCCTGACATCCTTCCCCATCTGCGCCTAATTCCCTCCACAACAGCCCTTGCGCTCTCCATCTTTCCTAAAGTAACAAGTCACCATTCCTGTCAATAATCAACCTCGGCGGAACGGACGCAGTCGCTGCTCCCAATAGAAGCAAACCCCGCATGGGAACAGGTGCTGGATGTAATGTAGGACAAGATGAAGTGTACGGAGTTAGAATTAAAGTAAGTGTTCCATTCCTTCACAGGGCAAATGAGCCTAGCTACCGTGAGAGTAGCCCCACGACCCACATGCTGTCTAGATTTCTTGCCGCTGTTGGGGTGTAAGTTATAACCCCCTTAGGACCCACCCCCCGATATGATGGCAGGAGTAATTTGAGGTCCTGATTCTTTCTACATTGTTGGAGGGGTCCTATATATATATATACACAAGCTGTCCCATTGCGAACATATTCCTTCGTCAATCTCACCGATTTCCCTATCATTTCTCCGCCACGATCCCCATCCATTTCTTCGCACAGCTCCTTCAAACTTCATCCAAAACAGCTCTCTTGGAATATAGCATTACCAAACAGCTCTGTTACCTCCATGTTTCTTCTCCGGATTCCTAACTCTTGTAGTGAGACACCTAGTTGTCTCAAGACCTCCGAAGTATAACCTTCAACCCCCGGTATCCCTAGTGCTAATCTATGAAGCTTCCCAAGCACTTCTGCTCACACTAACTTCTAGTCCATACACGCCCTTACTCACGGGCTCACCCTTATATACCGAACATTCCACTATCTCCAAACACGCTTATCCGCAGACATCACCCCTACTCAACTAAGCTACATTTTTTCTGACATCGGTATGGAAGCGCCGTGGGTTTCAACACACCCCACATCGGCACTTACCATCCTACCGCCCCCCCCGATGAACCCCCTGGGGCGGTTGGCGTCCACAATTTAGATAAACGTTCCCGCCAGCAGGAGAACAAGCGTGGCCATCAGCTTGATCGATGTTTTTAGAGGCTCTGAGGAAATCATTAGTATCGAATTCGTAACGTTAGTACTGCAGGACGGCCTGTGACATACCGAAGTTTTTTTTTTTTTTTTTGGATGCACTGAGGTGTGTGGGTGGTATGGGGGTTTGCAGCGGAAGAGGGAGAGCGCCGGACTAAAAGTACCACTGCTAACTTATCGCGCTTCGCTGTAATGGATCCCTTTATATGGAAACCTCGTTATTATAAATAAGCCCTCTTGGAATCTACACCCCTGCTCCCATCTGCTCCCATACAAATGTTCCTCGCTATAAGTAATTCCTTCCAAAACCTCTCTATAATTCGGAACTCTTAGCGTTCTTCTTTATAACCAGGTGCTGCTGTACTCCTCCATGCGCTTCCCTTGCCAATACAAGTCCATTAATGACAAATGACTCAGGAAATAGGGGTGTCAGTGGCGACGCGATGCTGCGTTGGGCTCCTGCAGGAAGCGTAGCCTCCGCGCTGCCCAATCGCCCTTGCTTGTCCCCGACATTGCTGAAAATTGCGAGCATATATGGCTTTCGAAGTCATCAAGGTGAAGAGGGCCCACTCGTGGAATTTTATCGAGTTGGAGTAGCGAATTGAGGTGGCTGACTATTTCCATGGCGGAAATCTTTCTTGGCTGCTCACCGCATATTTCCCTTACGGCAAAGACCCAACAACTCCAACCCTCTTAACCTATATCAACTACTCCGACGCCTCTATGTTTAACTATGAGATAGTCCTACACATCAAACAACAATTGCGACAACTCTTGCGACAACTCCATTTGAATGCATTACTCCTATCATGTGGAAATACCGAATGTCCTCGGTCATACTCCAAATCTTATCCTCGGTCAGAACGTACCCTCGGTCGAATCTTCTCATCCTCGACCAAAATAGTACAATGGGCGGCAGTGGAATTGAGCATGTTGAAGAACACGGCATGTGCTGGAAGTATGTGAAAATGGATCAGGATCATCCAGAGAAGGATAAAGGGCAGCCTGTTTTCCCTTTGTTAGTTGTTTTCGTTCATTATCCAATCTGTCTCTCTCTTTTCTCCGTTACCTACCTATATTTGGGTCAAATCAGTCTTTCCTTTCTTTTTCATTAATTATTTCTTCGTGAGAATGTTTCTCCGGTTAGGATATTCAATACCACCTTCGCACAATTGTCTATCCATTCAATTCGAGTCAACAGTGTCCAAATCGCAACCGTAAGCCTTGCTGTTGAAAATAGTTCGTATTTGACGTGCTTGAGGACTGCAAAGCTCCTAAACCAACAGCGGTCGTCCCCGACCGTCTCCTTGATGATGAGGAATTCAAAGCGATGAAATCCGGGGAGAGGCATCATTCTCCCGGCGGCCCCGGTGCGGACTGGCTTGGTGGATTTGCGGGAATTGGCGGCATTTCCTTTCCTATCCGAGAGGATCCGGGATTTCAGACCGTCCGCTGCACGCGCCTGAGCGACAGTAGGCAGGAGTAATCCTAGTGGTTGCAGTAATTTTCTGGTGGTAGCGCCCAACCTTCTGGTCCACCAGTCAGCCAATCGTTGACAGTAGCCCTATTTCTCCACCAGCAGCCCGTGAGCTAGGTTCTATCTTCATTTTAATACCCTTACTAACTTGTCCAATAGAGGGGGGAATGATTGATACAAAAATGTATGTCACGTTGGAGTGATACCAGGATCCGGGGTCAAGGCTCAGGGTATCATACGAGTGTTGTGCTTTGTACTCTCGGGCGGTGAACCCAAGAGTCCAGTCCGCTCGTCTTCAGGTGCGAGACGGACAACAGAGCATTGGAGGATACCCGGGACGGACGGGTATCTTGGCGTCAGTCCGGACCACTGCCCCGGGCGGACGGGTGGGCCCTGTAGGTAATTTTTGAGATCTGTAGGTGACGGCGAGGCCCTGCAGATTATCATAATTATCATACCTATCATAATAATATTATTATGATATCATACCTCTGGAAGATGTCATTTGTACCAGGACTGCAGGGTCCGGGGGTCAACCCCCAGGACGGCCGTTTTAATGAAGGAGGGACGCCATGCCCTGCAGCCTTTACCCACCCTGCCCTAGGCACCCTGGACGGTTGAGAACACTGCTCTCGGGATCATATTGAATGAGTGGTTGTCATTATAGTGAATCCTCCACGAGCCCCATTGGCTATGGCCCGATGTATTTCGGGCTCCCGGGATGGGTTCGTATTAAGTACATATGCCAGTGGGCCAGGCAGGCGGGCGGGAATGGTGGGCGATCACCCATACCCACACAGCATCAAAGGAGAAATGTTTGTTGAAAAACGGAAATGATTAAAGTGGGGGTTGCATGGTGTTGCAAGAAAAAAGGTCCAGAGAACAAGAGAATAATTCTGTGACGAGCAGAGAAGTTTTTCAATTGCTCAATAAGGGGGAGTGGAGAACAGGGGTAAAGGTATAGAAAAGAAGAAAATACCTATAATAGAAGGAAATGGTTTTCGTGATGGTACTGGGAGCCGAGGCGCCCCGGTACGTATGCATTTGCTGGATATCCCCAAAAATGTTACTGCATGATTCCCAATAACTTCGCTGGGTGAAGGTGGTTGCTTCCGTGTAGTTCAGCTTTTGGGGATCGGATTTTGAGAACACAAAAACCAGATTAAAATCCAAACCTGCCGTTTGTATGATATTGTACGTGGACAAAACCAACCGCGATTCAACAGAGGAAATTCTTCGGCGATGACAACCACACTCACCCACCAATCCACTATCATGAAAACCAAAAAAAAAAAAGTTAAAAGATGTAAATACATAGTAGAAATTAATATTTGGTATACCATCCATCAGCCTTAATAATTGCCTCTATTCTATCCACCATTGATCCAGTTAAAGCATCAAAAACCTTTAGGTCAAGAAGTTCCCAACAATGAGTGATGGCCTCTACTATTGCCTTCTTGACCACATTGACATTACCCTTCATAAGATATAGCTCAGGGTAGTGCTTGTGAAGCTTACCTTTCACCAGAGACCAAATATTTTTCAATTGGATTGAGATCTAGTGAATAGGCAGGAATTTCCATCAGTGTAATTCCCTGTCCTCTGAGCCATCTCCTAAAAGGCAAGTGAGTCTTAGCATTGTCAATGATAAAAAATACCCCTTCTTCTCCAGCCTTTTCTCTGATATTCTCTCATATCCCTAGAAAGTCATAATGATCATAAACATCAATAATTGACTTCCCAGTAACTCCACCCCTAGCAGAAGAAGGATCAGGAAAAACAAGCAAAAAAAGACCATGAGTTTGACTATAAAAACAACCAGTCATCATCTGGCTAATCCCTCTCTCCCCTCTCCTAGCCTTAGGTTCAACACAATCCTTATTCCATTTCTCATATGGGTATCTGAAAACTCATTTTCTCCTCTTTCCCCCTCCCCTTTCCACAGCTACCTCATCTCCCCATATTGCCTTCCTTCTCCACATCTCCTTTGCCCAATGCCTATGAGCTAATGCCCATTCCAACCTCTCTTGAGCTAGATCCTCATCCAAATAAACTCTCTCTTGTACCATCCACTTTCTAAGATGCTTTTTTTCAAGTCTTCTCCTTACTGTCCTACTAGAAACATTGGGAGCAACTTGCTCAGCAATGTCAGAATAGGTAGTACAGCGATTTTTAAGAGCTTCCTCCACCATAGCATCATCCTGTGACTTGGTAGTTTTAGAATGTCTTCCTCTACCCTTATTCTCCTTGCCCTCTTGATGTCCCTTTGCAATTGTGTCTCTGACAGTAGTGTAGGGGATGTTAAGGGAGTGGGAAACTTGCTGATATCTCATCTGAGGCTCATGTAACCCGAGAATCCTCCCCCTGGTAAACTCAGAGAGATGTATGGAGGGAATAGGTTTTTTGGCATGACTGCAAAGAATAGGAGGCATAGTTTATTGAAAAAAAGAATTGAGCAGAATGGTTTCTTCTTGGTTGGCTTAGAGCAATTATTTTAGGTACTGTTGAGAGTGCAGGGTAATGAAGAGGGGTGGGTTGCCACCGATTGTTGAATCGCAGTTAATTTTGTCAACACACAATAGTCGGCTATCACTATGAAAATGTAAATTCTTGTGAATGAACATAAAAAGTAGAAAATACAACCCCCCTAAGCTCTAAACTCCCTTCTCTATTTCCCTAAACAAATCCTTCTAGATTTACGACATCATATCTCCCATATCGTTGCTACTCTCACCGTCTGAAATACCCTATCACTTATTAGATTTTGTCGGGTGGGATGGCTCTGGCTGGAGGGAAACAAGACCATTAGGACTCGCTGCCACTTCCTGTGGTGTGTTCCGGAGTATTATAATCGGGGCTTTTACGAACATGGCGAAAATAAGGGTGAGCGTTTATTGATTAGACTACAGCCAGCAGATATTACCCTCGCTACCCGCCGCACACGATTCCCCCCCACTCCCGCGGGTGGTGTGCATACACTTTACTCGAGTAGTATCGGTATCATACTAAAATGGTCCCTATACGGGCAAAGGGACACAATCCCGTTCCCCTTCGACCTTTTCCTTCATGCTAGTGTATTTTTCCAGGCTCGCGCCCATTCCCCAGCTCGCTATACCATTTGATATTGAAACTGTGGATGTCGCCTTTAAGATCCATGGGTAAAGTTTGTCTTCCGCATGTTGCTTGATTTCTTCTCCAGGATCCGACAGTCAGGTGCGATCTTGTCCACCCAAATTATAACTTTTTGGTAGTGATTCCTCACCGTTACCTATACATTATATTCAATCTCTCGGGAAAGGGAGTTTACTTAACCGTCCGTAACTGAAATTTCGGATGGAAAACCTTTCCCATCAGGTTCTCCCCCTCATTCTCGGTCCTCCCCCTTTTTTCTCGCTGGAGTTCCGGCTCTTTTTACCGATTCCCATGGCCTTCATCGACACTCCCGAAGCCGTTCCAAATGTTCTGCGAGTATTAATAATATCTTCTCGGCATCCTCATCCAATAACCCCATTTCATGGGATATATAGCTCCCTTGCTGAAAATCCAAGGGAGCTCGTGGAGTGAGCCTTGGATAAATTGTGAAATGTGGATCAGAGGTGTCTGGCCGATTCAAATTCATTATCCCGGTACAGACGAACCAGCAGAAAATTCAAGAAGCAATAGGACAAGCATATCATGAAATTGTTATCAGCCCGAGGCCAAACTTAGGATTGACACTTAGTGCTCGAGTACAGTGGTGCATGGCTTGCCTTGTCTTGTCCCGGTTCTCTCATTACCGATGTGTCTCCCATTTTTGGAATAACTCGTAGCCATTGTGGACCCTTACGAAGTATAGCGTTAATACTGCTTTTCTCCATAATAGATATACCCCGAACTACTTCTGTCTCCGGGGAAATTATTGGCGCCCGCTTCTGAATAGTGAGGGGGGACAAAAAACAAGTTGTACCCGAGTACCCGAGCAGTGTTCGAGTTGTTTGAAGGGTAGCGTCAAAAAGTACCCGTAGCAGATAGAGTATCAAGCGTCAGGTCATTCATTCTTACTGCGTATCCGGAGTTTACAGTACATAAAGTAGCACTTGATAAAAGCAGCTTCAACGCTATAAGTTACTCTGTATGAGCCTGCGGTCACTATTCCAAAACTGGCTCCAATTGTTGACAAAGAGACACTAGTACTCACATGGTCATTATAACATGAGCAGACGTACTCGAGTAGAGCGAAGCCTCCCTACCGAACCCCCCATGCCCTTTGAATTCAGAAATCAGGAGCACTGCAAGAATACAGCACTCGCAAATCATCGGTCCTGAAAATGAAAGGCCCCACACAATCATAATATGCGACACCGAAGAAGAGAAAACTGGGGTGGAATATGTCGTATTCTAACACGACCGTCGAAGATGCGGAGGTCAAGCTAGCGTTTGGGATGATCGCACCGGAAAGTCAGGGAGTTCCGGTGGAAGAAATGTTGAAGAACAACGCATGTCTCGCGGCAGCAGAGGAACCTCATGAAGACACGCGAAAGGGTTTATGATCGGATACGGGACTATCTTACGGTAGAAGGTTATCCTTCGGAGGCGGACCTCTACTTTAAAGAAGCCAATGCTAGTGATTTGGTTTACGCAACAACTGTCCCCATTATCGCCGGTGTTAGCAATCGTTGTGAGAAAAGCAGACAGATAAGAGTGGAGGAAATTGTATAATTTGATAGATAGAGTAAGATTCAAATTTTGGGTTGTTCACGAAGGCGGAAGATCGATGTTCAGGTTCGCGTATCATTTCTGACTACATGATCAGGTCCTCCTTATTAGAATCTGTTTCCTCCAATATCAAGTCCATGTGGGAGAAATATTTTCTTCCGCTAGAAGAAAAGGTTGTACCAATAAGAGGTAGAGGGTTTCGAATGAATTAATGAAACCATAGCTTGGAGATATCCAGATCTCCTAATTTTGCAATAATGAAACAAGCAAGGAGACTACCGAGTGTTTGAAAGATAGCTGAGATGACGGGGACCAAGAATCCAACAATCGTACACGAAGTACCTTACTATCCCACAGGGAGAGAGGGGTGGTTGCGACAGATTCTTCAACCAGGGGTTATGAGGAATTTGTTGTCGCTGATCTGATCTCCCTGAGGGAAGAAAGCTTAGTGTTTGCCATAGAGGCAAAGAGGTCCTCCTTGGCACAAGCATTAAAGCAATGCTTGCTGGCCGTGAAAGATATGGGTGACAATAATGGTGGAGGTATTGTGTACGGATTTATCGCAACCGGGAGTGTTTGGCAGATTATGACCTATGATGGTAAATCTTGGCGGACGGAGCAATTTCCTTCACTCTCTCCGCGCAGGGGGGCGGATAAGGAAAGATGGATAAAGGACTACTCGGTTTTAGCTAACTATATGTATACTGCATTGATGAGTAGCGGCACGGTGGTGGGATCATAGAAGATGAGTACATTTCCACGCACCAACCCACCAATCCGCAATAACTCAGTCACTCCCGGGTACAGTACCGGCTGCCACCTAGCCCGACACTTTCTTGACTATACATACTATTCAGGACAATGACCAATCAAAGTTTAGGACGAATGATATGAGCTCTCAAGTTTCGGTGCTGCCATCCATTATTATCATTACACAAGTTCATGGAAGAGTATGTGCGAGTACCGTACATGTAGTTTGCTGTATTCACCCTACCCGGTATGAGCACCGCATGGACGGTTCATCCCGGCTGACGATTCTTGTTTGTGGAATACTTGATAGGAGGGGAGGTACAGTACAACGGACTTGAGCGGAATTTTATGCAGGAGTTTTATTCAACAAATGCAGGGAGTTTTGCTAAGACAGTGGAAGGTTGGATAGTCCTATCGCCGCAGCAACACCACCACCGCTACAGGTTGTTTGTTACTGAGGTTCTACTGTACAGTACAAGTACGAGGCTGGTGACAGAAATGATGAGCAGTAGCGATAAAAAACACCACTTAGGATTCGGATACTGAATACCCCTCAAGCAATATCTCAACCACAAAGAGAAATAATATAAAAATAAAGGAAACAATAGAGGAAAGATTGTCTCCAAAGAAATTAAAATTAAAATTCAGTTTGCATGCCTCTTTGTTGTTTGACTTACCTGAGCTGATCAGGCATACTATCAATATAGCTATTCCAATCTTTCAGTTCCAAATTCTCCCACTCTTACTTGACCGTGTTGTGCATTTCCTGAATGGTTCTGGGGAAGCTATCATGTGCCTTGATGCATTGCTTCACCAAGTGCCAGACATTTTCGATCGGATTTAGATTGGGAGATGCTGCAGGTTGGATGTGTCCCTGTATACCTATTTTCACCTTTATCCCCACCAAGGCATGATGTGTTCCATGAACTGGTACTCTATCTTCCACATATTGAGAAGCAGGAAATACAGTAAAACCTAACAAATTATGAAAAGCAGGAGAAACAACAGGTTCCAGGACCTGTTCAGGATAGCCTTTCATAATTACACCTTTTTTGCCAGTACCAACAAGAAAAATAAGAGGTAACTTCCAATTATAACTAACAGCACCCCAAACATGAACAGAACCCCTTCTACTATAAAAAGTATATTGTAGTCAGTGATTATGGTAGCATTCATGGGATAAATGAGTAATCCAGGTCAAACTTCTTTTCAATATATCAAACATGCACTCATCTGAATACATGAGTTTTCACTAAAAGTCAACAGGCTTTTGCCAATATTGGCTTCAATATTGCATACATTCAAGCTGAGATTTTTTGGTTGATAAATAGCTTTTTGCAAGCCTTACAACTGTGAATAACTATGCTGTGAAAGTGTAACCGGTATGTGTAACGTGTTCGCAGGGTGCTAATCAGGTTATCGGTAATAGATATGATAGTTGACAGGTGGCCTGCTCTACCAGAGAGGAGGCGAGAGCTGAGAACTAAAGGAGGCTTCGAGGGTGTACTGGGGAACAAAGAAGTAACAATTCAACCAAGTATATTGATATACTGTCTGTCGAAGTCTGCCTTTTCTATCGTAGAAACAGGCAGTCTTTAAATACACAAATCTGTTCATATCTAGCATGAACGAAACTAATCAAAGGTATCAATCAATACATTTTAGTAAAACTCCTTAAGTATCAAAGCGATACTTAAAACAAAACATAAAATAAAACCAAGTATCAAACGATACTTAAAACAAACCAAGTATCAAAGCGATACTTAAAACAAAACATAAAACAAAACCAAGTATCAAACGATACTTAAAACAAACCAAGTATCAAAGCGATACTTAAAACAAAACATAAAACAAAACCAAGTATCAAACGATACTTAAAACAAACCAAGTATCAAAGCGATACTTAAAACAAAATATAAAACAAAACCCAGTATCAAACGATACTTAAAACAAACCAAGTATCAAAGCGATACTTAAAACAAAACATAAAACAAAACCAATAACCGAGTACCCGTACCGGTTACATTCCCCAAAACAAAACAACTGTTTAAACAAACAAAACCTAATAATCATCAAAATTGGATTCCGAGAAACTCATGGCCTCAGTTTCCGCAAGAAATTCTTCATCATAAGTATCACACCAGGGGCAGGAAGAAACCCTAAGGAAACACTTAGACTCAAAGAAATGTAAATCACAGTAGTTACGAATACCAGATTCGCGTTGTACATCAACCCAAGCGTGATCGCAATCAGAACAGTAATCTATCCAGAGGATTTCAAAATAGTCTTCAAGTTGGATAGCATCGTGGTTCAACAACAGTCTAACAATCTGTTGTTGCAGCCTCACATTGAGTTCCACATAGTTTGACATTGTTTTGGTATTCGGATGGTGATTGGTGACTAGATAAAGTTGTCGAGAGCCTGCTCCATAGCTTGATTTTCCTCATCGCTGCTTTCGAATTCCGATTCAAAGTATGGCGCCCAAAATCCATCTCTAGCTTCGAGTTCTGCATGCCATCACTCAGTTTCTGGCATCGTGGGTGTCCAGCACATGGTGATGTAGTTGATCGTTGGGGGGAGGGATTCGTTTGGCATGTTGTCTTTCCACCATTCGTTCACCATATCCATCGCGTGCTCTAGTCCTTCTAGTGGTTCCCAGCTGTTCTCACTCGTCGGGTATCCTTTCCATTTGACTAGGAACTGATCATTTCCATGCCAAAGGTGGTGATCTCTGATTTCTTCAACTTCCCATTCATCTTTCTTATCAATGATGATAGGTGCAGGCCGAGAGAGTGTTTTTCCAGGGAATTTAGAGTCGTCATTTGGATGGAATCACTTGACAGATGAGGCGTGAAAGACTGCAGTATTGTGGCGATACATGCGTCCATCCATCTGGACCTCGTAGTTTTCTGTATGTTCATCAAAGGATAAGACCTTGAAAGGTCCTTGCCACCAGGGTTGCAATTTCTTGCTGCGTCCAACATTGGTAATGAACATGTTTCTATGTACCATTAGCATATCTCCTGGTGGAATAGGGACATGTTTGCGTCGTCGTTTCTGAGCAGTAGTGGTGCTTTGGAATCAGGCAGCTTTAATAGCTTGGAAGGCATCATTCCAAATCGCTTGATGGCAGTTTAAGTGGTCATCGGAGGCAGGGACTGAGGAGTTCTTGAATAGGGTTGTAGGTAAGAGGGGATATTGGTGGCCGAAGATTGCCTTGTATGGAGACATTCCCAAGGTGTCTGAAAATCCGGCATTGATATATGCTGCTAGCTCAACAAGGGCTGGTTCCCAGTTGGTTTGTCGTTCATTGATCATGTTCCTAATTCCGGTCTTAACCTCGCGGATCTTTCGTTCTGCTTGGCCATTAGTCTCATGGTATCCAGGAGCAGCCATAATGTGGTTTATTCCGAAGGAGGTCAAGGTTTGCTTCCAGAATCTGGCGGTAAAGGGGGGATCAGCATCACTGACAATAGATAAGGGGTACCCATGGGGGGTAAACAGGTATCGTTGGAGGTTATTCCAGGTGTCTTTGGAGGAATCGGTAACCTTCATTGGTATGAGCCATGTGTATCCAGAGAATCGATCCACAGCTACCAAGATGGTATCATATCCTGCCGACTTGTTGAAGGGTCCTACGAAATCGATGGCATAGGATTCAAATATTTCACATGGTAGTTGGAGAATCTGTGCTTTTCCTTCAGGTAGATGTGTTTGCTCCTTATTTGCCTGGCAGAGTTCACATTGCTTGGCAAAATCGCAGAAATCCTTTCGCATTTCAGGCCAGTAAACATATTCTGAGGCATATTGGAGGTTGTGGTCTGCCCTATGGTGTCCTTTGTTGTGGATTTCGGAGATGACATATTCCCTAATAGTCATTCCATTGAACATGTGGCCTTTCCCAATGTATAGACAATATTCACCATAGCGGGTGCTGGTATAGACCATTCCGTTGGATATGTTGTATGGAGCAAGATCTACATGCCTGGAGCTATCCATGGCTTTGAAGTAAATTGGGTCATGGCGATATCCTGCTATCATTTGGCTTCGGAAAGAGGAGGTTAATTCTTCTGTGGTTGATCTAACATCTTATTCATCCTCAATGAGGAATCCTCTTGTTGGTTCGATAGGGGCTTCCTCTTCCTCAAAGGTTTCGTAGAGTTGTCGGCGATGCTCGGGAATAGTAGGGGGTATGACAGAGACAACGGTTTCATTGTTATATACTCGTAAGGGTCCACCATATAGTGGTCGTGAATCGATTATGGGAGGGGAGGATGGTGGGGCTGACTGTGGGGGGTGTAAATAGGATATTGCATCCACGTAGGCTGCTGCTTGTTCGAGTTCTTCAAGACCTTGGTATCGTGTTGGAGCAGGATTAAGGATATGAGGAGATTGGGTTGACTCATTTTCATCGATCATCTCTTCTTTTCCTTCTGCGGTGTCGAAGCTGGTGTCTTTGGAATCATCAGCAGGCATATAGTACGGTCGCTGGTATCTGTTTCCGAACTTAATCTCAGTCTGGTGAAAAGGGCAGGTGTCGTAGTAACAGTGGGACCAGTGGAGTCTGCTTTGTTCAAGTTCGTGACGAGGTGTGCTGCGGAGCGTGCAATTGTCTTTCCATTCTTCGTCAATGTCCTTTCCGCGTTCCGTTCCAGCAGCACTATACATGGTGTAAGAGAAGGGATTGGAGGGAGCGGCAGAGCTGGCGGTAGCCATCGATAGTTCTTGTTCATAGGTGGTGTCGTCATGGGTGTCCTTGCTTTGTCTTGTATGGTCATGAACAAGAGGAGGATCTGTGAGATCTTGATTCTCATATAGACAGGAGAAAGCATCAGCTAAATAGTTCGTTCTTCCAGGGGTATAGATGATTTTTGCATCGTATTTGCTGATTTCACCGATCCATCTTGTCCTTCTTCTTCCGGGTATCTTTTCTGTTTTAAGGTTAGTGAGGGGTTGGTGGTCGGTAACAATAGCGAAGGTATTGCCCATCAGGATGTGGTTGAAAGCGGCGAGAGCATCAATCACAGCAAGGGCTTCCTTGTCTGTTGTTCCATAGTTCATCTGTGAATTAGTAAACTTCCTGCTGTGTAATGCCGCCGGTCTTGCCATTTCATGGGAGGCCCCTTGCCCAAACCATGCTCCAACTCCAATATCTGATGCATCAGTAATAAGCCATATTGGTTCTGGTTTACTATAGTCAATAGGTTGAATAACGTTGGCGTTTTTAATCAATTCCTTGATGTTGGTAAAGGCTTGGTCATGAGTGTGGGTCCAGACAAATTCTGCATTGCCGGTAAGGTCTGTAAGCGGTGCTGTCACAGTGGCGTGGTGTGGGAGGAACTGGCAAATATAGTTGACTAGTCCTAGGAATCGCATGAGTTCCTTTTGATTCCGGGGTGTCGACCATTCCGTTAAACAGGCTATTTTTCCAGGAGCTGCGTGTATTCCTTCATCATCTATAACATGTCCTAGGATATCGAGTTTATCGGTAAACAGAATTGATTTGTTTCTGCTAGCGTAGAATTTAGCTTCCCTTAGTTTGGTACAAATCAATCCTATATGGTAGGCATGTTCTATTTCGGTGTTCGAGAAGATGAGAATATCATCAATGTAGACTCAAACAAAATGATGGAGATATTCTCTTAGGAGGTTTTCCATAATTCGCATAAAGGTAGTGGGCACATTCATATCACCTTGTAACATAACTCGGCTAATGAAACTTCTGAAGGGTGTTTTAAAACTGTTGTAGCGTTCGCTTTCTGGATCTAACCTTGTTTGGAAGTAGGCATTGCTTAGGTCAATCTTACTTCGGAATCTGGCCCGTCCAACTGCAGTTAGGATCTGGGTTTGGTTTGTGATAGCGGAGCTGTCCACAACCGTGTTTTCATTCTCTAGCTTGAGGTCAACCAAGGGGCGGATTCTTTTGCCATCTGCTTTGGGTTGAACAAAAATAGGAGCGGCACCTGGGGCTTCTGCCCAGTAGATGACTCCTCTTCTTTGTTGTTGGTTTATCCAATCACAAAGTGGACTTTTGTATGCGTCAGGAATAGAGTAGGTGGGTTGGTTCTTGAGATTAGAGGGGTCTCGGAGGCGAATGTGGTGATTCACCTCTTTCATAGGCGGTAGTTCTTCGGGTATTTGATCAGGGAAAACATCAGAGTATTCATCCAATAGTCGTTGGGCAGTTGCTTCACAGACTGTGGCTCGGTACTCTCCGCTTGTTGGCTTGCATAAGACTCTGACCTTCTGATCTGGGAAATCGATGGTTGATTCCCCACACCTGATTATAGCCTTGTGGTGGTTCAGGAATGGCATACCTATTAGGGCATCGTATTTGGCTAAATTTCCAACCAGCATTTCCTGGGGGGGTAGGACTGCAGAACCAAGTCGAATAGTCCCACTACAGGTTTTATGACTTGTGGATCGTGATCCCTTTACTGCCATATTGACTGGTATGGGTTGGTTAAGGTCTCGAGTTGGAAGTCCATGGACAGAGACAAAGGCATTGCTGATCATATCTCTTCCAATTGCACCAGTGTCGAATAGGACTCGGGCCTTTTTGCCATTGATCAGGATAGTACCTTCCAGGGCGGGGTGTGCTTTGAATGTAGCCTGAGGTCAGACACTGTTGCATTCCACATCGATATATCCGATATGGATCTCTTCATATTCGCTGGATTGGGTATTATTACTTTCAACATTATTGGCCGATGCCTCTTGCTTAATTGCCTTTCCTTTCCCTATCCTCGTAGGACAGTTTCTTGCCATGTGTCCTATTTTTCCACATTCAAAACATTCTCCTTTTTACCGTCTCGCTTCTTTGGAGGATTTTGTTTTCTTCTTGAAAACCCATGGGGTATCTTCTTCAGAGTTGCTGGAGGCTTTGTGCCATTGCTGGCTATTCCTACTAGAGGATGTCTGTGTTCTGTAGGCCTTGGTCTCATCGAGAAAGGCGTCTTTTCGTTCTGCTCTTGCAATTATTACAGCAATATCATCACCGTCTTCCTCAAGTGGTTCTACTTCTCGCTGAAGGATAGGGTGCATGGTGTTGTAGAATCGTCGCTTCAGGATGTATTTGGAAATACTTCCTCTCTCCATTCGGTCCTTATACATCATTAGATCCGTAGCCACATTGGTGATTCGCTTGACATGCATTCCGTTAACTTGCTGGAGCTGGTTAAATTTGTTGTATAAGAGGTCGTTGGTTATAGAGGATTGGAATCGTCCTTTCAGGTAATCGAGAACTGTAGTTCCTCTTAATCTTACATTCCCGCCAAAATCCTTATAGCATTGGTGGTATGTGTCGGTTGCCTTTCCTTCGCAAAATGATCCAATGATAAGTCCGGTTGTAGGGTCTTCCACATCTTTTCCTTGTAAGAGTAGGAAGTGTGAGAGTTCCGTTGCCCATCGGTCAAAAGCTTCAGGTTTGAGGTCTTTTCCTTCTCCTGTGAATTTCGCTGGGAGGTGGAGTTTAAACTTAGGGAGGTCAAATGCTGCGGGTACCTCTTCTTCTTCAGGCCTTGCCCGAGATTTCCCTCCTCCAGAAGGCCCTCCTCCTGTGCTAGCCATATCTGATTCGCTACTGGATTCAGGGTCGATTGGAGGTTCAAAGGAAGGCTTCTTTGCTGGGGTTGAAGGGAATTCTCCTGGAGGTTGTGTATCTTCCGTGTTTGCAGGATCGCCCGGCTCTTTAGCAGAGCGCTGGGGTTGTTTCTTTCTTGTAAGGTCTTGCAGTGGGATTTGCTTCCCACTCCTGGTCGTCAAAGACTCTATCTTGGGTTTGAGATCAAGCCAAATGTGCCATGATTCTGCCGCTTCTCTCCGCTAGCGTTCTGAGGTGGATCTCGATAGGTTGATCAGGCCTAAATCCGGGGACAGGTTCTTAACCACTTGCTGAGGTTAAAAAAATGTAACGTGTTCGCAAGGTGCTAATCACGTTAACGATAATAGATATGATAGTTGGTAGGTGGCCTGCTCTTCCAGAGAGGAGGCGAGAGCTGAGAACTAAGGGAGGCTTCGAGGGTGTACTGAGGAACAAAGAAGTAACAGTTCAAACAAGTATATTGAAATACTGTCTGTCGAAGTCTGCCTTTTCTATCGTAGAAACAGGCGGTCTTTAAATACACAAATCTGTTCTTGTCTAGCATGAACGAAACTAATCAAAGGTATCAATCGATATACTTTGGTAAAACTCCTTAAGTATCAAAGCGATACTTAAAACAAAACATAAAACAAAACCAAGTATCAAACGATACTTAAAACAAACCAAGTATCAAAGCAATACTTAAAACAAAACATAAAACAAAACCAAGTATCAAACGATACTTAAAACAAACCAAGTATCAAAGCGATACTTAAAACAAAACATAAAACAAAACCAAGTATCAAACGATACTTAAAACAAACTAAGTATCAAAGCGATACTTAAAACAAAACATAAAACACAACCAAGTATCAAACGATACTTGAAACAAACCAAGTATCAAAGCGATACTTAAAACAAAACATAAAACAAAACCAATAACCGAGTACCCGTACTGGTTACAATACTTAAACAAACCAAGTATCAAAGCAATACTTAAAACAAAACATAAAACAAAACCAATAACCAAGTACCCGTACCGGTTACATTCCCTAAAACAAAACAACTGTTTAAATAAACAAAACCTAATAATCATCAAAAGCGGAGGCTGAGACACTAAGGGCTTCAGTTTCCGCTAAAAACTCTTCATCATAGGTGTCGCACCAGGGGCAAGAAGAAATCTTAAGAAAACATTTAGACTCAAAGAAAGGTAAATCACAGTAGTCATGAATACCAGATTCGCGCTATACATCAACCCAAGCATGATCACAATCCGGACAGTAGTCTATCCAGAGAATTTCGAAGTAGTCTTCAAGTTGGATAATATCGCGGTTCAACAACAGTCCAACAATCTGTTGTCGCAGCCTCACATTGAGTTCCACATAGTTTGACATTGTTATGGTATTCGGATGGTGATCGGGATCAGATAAGGTTATCGAGGACCTGTTCCATAGCATGATTTTCATCATCGCTACTTTCGAATTCTGATTCAAAGTATGGTGCCCAAAATCCATCTCTAGCTTCGAGTTCTGCATGCCATCGCTTAATTTCTGGCATCGTGGGTGTCCAGCACGTAGTGATGTAATTGATCGTTGGGGGGAGGGATTCGTTTGGCATGTTGTCTTTCCACCAATCATTTACCATATCCATAGTATACTCTTGTCCTTCTAGCAGTTCCTAGCTGTTTTCGCTCATTGGATATCCCTTCCATTTGACTAAGAACTGGTCATTTCCATGCCAAAGGCGGTGGTCCCGGATTTCTTCAACTTCCCATTCATCTTTCTTATCAATGATGATAGGTGCAGGTCGCGAGTGGGTTCTACCAGGGAACCTGGAGTCGTTATTTAGGTGGAATCATTTGACACCAGAGGAGTGAAAAACTGCGGTATTGCGGTGGTACATGCGTCCATCCATCTGAACAGTGTAGTTTTCTGTTTGCTCGTCAAATGATAAGACTTTGAAAGGTCCTCACCACCGGGGTTGCAATTTCTTGCTGCGTCCAACATTGGTAGTGAACATGTTTCCATGTACCATGAGCATATCACCTGGCGGGATAGGGACATGTTTGCATCGTCATTTCTGAGCGGTAGTGGTGCTTTGGAATCGGGCAGCTTTAATAGCTTGGAAGGCATCATTCCAAATCGCTTGATGGCAGTTTAAGTGGTCATCGGAGGCAGGGACTGAAGAGTTCTTGAATAGGGTTGTAGGTAGGAGAGGATATTGGTGGCCGAAGATTGCCTTGTATGGGGACATTCCCAAGGTGTCCAAAAATCCGGTATTGATATATGCTACTAGCTCAACAAGGGCTGGTTCCCAGTTGGTTTGTCGTTCATTGATCATATTCCTAATTCCGATCTTAACCTCGCGGATTTTTCGTTCTGCTTGGCTATTAGTCTCATGGTGTCCAGGGGCAGCCATAATGTGGTTTATTCCAAGGGAGGTCAAGGTTTGCTTCCAGAATCTGGTGGTAAAGCAGGGATCAGTATCACTGACAATAGATAAGGGGTACCCATGGGGGGTAAACAGGTATCTTTGGAGGTTATTCCAGGTGTCTTTGGAGGAATCGGTAATTTTCATTGGTATGAGCCACGTATATCCAGAAAATCGATCCACTGCTACCAAGATGGTATCATATCCAGCGGATTTGTTCAATGGTCCTGTGAAATCGATGGCATATGATTCAAATATTTCACATGGTAGTTGGAGGGTCTGTGCTTTTCCTTCAGGTAGTTGTGTTCGCTCCTTGTTTGCCTTGCAGAGTTCACATTGTTTGATGAAATCGCGGAAATCCTTGCGCATCTCAGGCCAGTAAACATATTCTGAAGCATATTGAAGGTTGCGGTCCGCACTGTGGTGTCCTTTGTTGTGAATCTCAGATATGACATATTCTCTAATAGTCATTCCATTGAACATATGGCCTTTTGGTATGTATAGGCAATGTTCACCATAACGGGTGCTGGTATAGACCATTCCGTTGGATATGTTGTAGGGGGCGAGGTCTCCATGCCTGGAGCTATCCATGGCTTTGAAGTAAATCGGATCATGGTGATATCCTGCTATCATTTGGCTTCGGAAAGATGAGGTTAATTCTTCTGTGGTTGATCTAACATCTCATTCATCCTCAATCAGAGATCCTCTTGTTGGTTCGATAGGGGCATCCTCCTCCTCAAACGTTTCATAGAGTTGTCGGCAATGCTCGGGAATAGTAGCGTGCATGACCGAGACAATGGTTTTATTGTTGTATACTCGTAAGGGTCCACCATATAGTGGTCGTGAATCGATTATGAGAGGAGAGGAGGGCAGGGCTGACTGTGGGAGGTGTAAATAGGATGTTGCATCTACGTAGGCTGCTGCTTGTTCGAGTTCTTCAAGACCTTGGTATCGTGTTGGAACAGGATTAAGGGTATGAGGAGGTTGGGTTGATTCATTTTTATCGATCATCTCTTCTGCTCCTTCTGCGGTATCGAAGCTGGTGTTTTTGGAATCATCAGCAGGCATATAGTACGGTTGCTGGTATCTGTTACCGAACTTAATCTCAGTCTGGTGAAAAGGGCAGGTGTCATGATAACTGTGGGACCAGTGGAGTCTGCTTTGTTCAAGCTCGTGAGGAGGTGTGCTGCGGAGCGTGCAATTGTCTTTCCATTCTTCATCAATGTCCTTTCCTCATTCTGTTCCGGCAGCGCTGTATATGGTGTAAGAGAAAGGATTGGAGGGAGTGGCGGAGCTGGCGGTAGCCATCGATGGTTCTTATTCATAGGAGGTGTCGTCAGGGCTGTCCTCACTTTATCTTGTGTGGTCATGAACAAGAGGAGGATCTGCCAGATCTTGGTTTTCATATAGGCGGGAGAGAGCGTCAGCTAAATAGTTCGTTCTTCCAGGGGAATAGATGATTTTTGCATTGTATTTACTGATTTCACCTATCCATCTTGTTCTTCTCCTTCCAGTTATTCTTTCTGTTTTAAGATTAGTGAGGGGTTAGTGGTCGGTAACAATAGTGAAGGTATTGTCTCTCAGGATGTGGTTGAAAGTGGCGAGAGCATCAATCACAGCAAGGGCTTCCTTGTCTGTTGTTCCATAGTTCATCTGTGAATTAGTAAACTTCCTGCTGTGTAATGCCGCCGGTCTTGCCATTTCATGGGAGGCCCCTTGCCCAACCCATACTCTTACTCCAACCTCCGATGCATCAGTAATTAGCCATATCGGTTCTGGTTTACTATAGTCGATAGGTTGAATAACGTTGGCGTTTTTAATCAATTCCTTGATGTTGGTAAAGGTTTGGTCATGAGTGTGGGTCCAGACAAATTCTGCATTGACGATAAGGTCTGTGAGCGGTGCTGTTACAGTGGCATGCTGTGGTAGGAACTGGCAAATATAGTTGACTAGTCCTAGGAATCGCATGAGTTCTTTTTGATTCCGGGGTGTCGACCATTCCGTTATACAGGCTATTTTTCCAGGGGCTGCATGTAATCCTTCATCATCTATAACATGTCCTAGGATATCGAGTTTATCGGCAAATAGGATTGATTTGTTTCTGCAAGCGTAGAATTTAGCTTCCCTAAGTTTGGTACAAACCAAACCTATATGGTAGGCGTGTTCTATTTTGGTGTTCGAGAAGATGAGAATATCATCAATGTAGACGCAAACAAAATGGTGGAGGTATTCACTCAGCAGGTTTTCCATAATTCGGATAAAGGTAGTGGGCGCATTTATATCACCTTGTAATATAACTCAGCTAATGAAACTTCCGAAGGGTGTTTTGAAACTGTTGTAGCGTTCGCTTTCTGGATCTAACCTTGTTTGGAAGTAGGCATTGCTTAGGTCAATCTTACTTCGGAATCTAGCCCGTCCAACTGCATTTAGGATCTGGGTTTGGTTTGAGATAGCGGAGCTGTCCATAACCGTGTTTTCACTTCGTAGCTTGAGGTCAACCAAGGGGCGGATTCTTTTGCCATCTGCTTTGGGTTGAACGAACATAGGAGCGGCACCTAGGGCTTCTGCCCGGTAGTTGACTTCTCTTCTTTGTTGTTGGTTGATCCAATCACAAAGTGGGCTTTTGTTTGCGTCAGGAATAGAGTAGGTGGGTTGGTTCTTGAGATTAGAGGGGTCCCGGAGGCGAATGTGGTGGTTCACCTCTCTCATAGGCGGTAGTTCTTTGAGTATTTGATCTGGAAAAACATCAGAGTATTCATCTAATAGTCGTTGGGCAGTTGCTTCACAGACTGCAGCTCGGTTCTCTCCGCTTGTTGGCTTGCATGAGACTCTGACCTTCTGATCTGGAAAATCGATGGTTGATTCCCCACACCTGATTATAGCTTTATGGCGGTTCAGGAATGGCATACCTATTAGGGCATCGTATTTGGCTAAATTTCCAACCAGCATTTCCTGGGGGGGTAGGACTGCAGAACCAAGTCGAATAGTCCCACTACAGGTTTTATGGCTTGTGGATCGTGATCCCTTTACTGCCATATTAACTGGTATGGGTTGGTTAAGGTCTCGAGTTGGGAAGTCCATGGACAGAGATAAAGGCATTACTGATCATATCTCTTCCGATTGTGCCAGTGTCAAATAGGACTCGAGCCATTTTACCATTGATCAGGATAGTACCTTCCAGAGCGGTGTGTGCTTTGAATGTAGCTGGAGGTCGAACACTGTTGCATTCCACATCGATGTATCCGATATGGATTTCTTCATATTTGCTGGATTGGTTATTATCGCTTTCAACATTCTTGGCCAATGCTTCTTGCTTAATTGCCTTTCCTTTCCCTTTCTTCGTAGGATAGTTCTTTGCCATGTGTACTGTTTTTCCACATTCAAAACATTCTCCTTTCTGCCCTCTTGATTCTTTGGAGTATTTTGTTTTCTTCTTGAAAACCCATGGGGTATCGTCTTCAGAGTTGCCGGAGACTTTGTACCGTGGCTGGCTGTTCCTACTAGAGGATGTCTGTGTTTTGTAGGTCTTGCTCTCATGGAGAATGGCGTCCTTTCGTTCTGCTCTTGCAATTATTACAGCAATATCATCACCGTCTTCCTCGAGTGGTTCTACTTCTCACTTGAGGGTAGAATGCATCGTGTCGTAGAATCGTCGCTTCAGGATGTATTTGGAGATACTTCCTTTTTCCATTTGGTCCTTATACATTATCAGGTCCGTAGTCACATCGGTGATTCGCTTAACATACGTTCCGTTAACTTGCTGGAGCTGGTTGAATTTGTTGTACAGGAGGTCATTGGTTATAGAGGATTGGAATCGTCCTTTCAGGTAATTGAGAACTCTAGTTCCTCTTAATCTTACATTCCCGCCGTATTCCTTATAGCATTGGTGGTATGTGTCGGTTGCCTTTCCTTCGCAGAACGATCCAATGATAAGTCCGGTTGTAGGGTCTTCCACATCTTTTCCTTGTAAGAGTAGGAAGTGTAAGAGTTCCGTTGCCCATTGATCAAAAGCTTCACGTTTGAGGTCTTTTCCTTCTCCTGTGAATTTCGCTGGGAGGTGGAGTTTAAACTTTGGGGGTTCAAATGCTGCGAGTACCTCCCCTTCTTCAGGCCTAGCCCGAGATTTTCCTCCTCCAGAAGGCCCTCCTCCTGTGCTAGCCATATCTGATTCGCTACTAGGTTCGGAGTCAATTGGAGGTTCAAAGGAAGGCTTCTTTGCTGGAGTAGCAGGGAATTCTCCTGGAGGTTGTATATCTTCCGTGTTTGCAGGATCACTCAGCTCTTTAGCAGAGCGCCGGGGTTGTTTCTTTCTTGTAAGGTCTTGCTGTGGGATTTGCTTCCCACTCCTGGTCGTCAAAGACTCTATCTTGGGTTTGAGATGAAGCCAAATGTGTTGTGATTCTGCCGCTTCTCTCCGCTAGCGTTCTGAGGTGGATATCGATAGGTTGATCAGGCCTAAATCCGGGGACAGGTTCTTAACCACTTGCTGAGGTTAAAAAAATGTAACGTGTTCGCAAGGGGCCAATCACGTTATCAGTAATAGATACGATAGTTGACAGGTGGCCTGCTCTACCAGAGAGGAGGCGAGAGCTGAGAACTAAAGGAGGCTTCGAGGGTGTACTGGGGAACAAAGAAGTAACCGTTCAACCAAGTATATTGATATACTATCTGTCGAAGTCTGCCTTTTCTATCGTAGAAAGAGGCGGTCTTTAAATACACAAATCTGTTCATATCTAGCATGAACGAAACTAATCAAAGGTATCAATCAATACATTTTGGTAAAACTCCTTAAGTATCAAAGCGATACTTAAAACAAAACATAAAATAAAACCAAGTATCAAACGATACTTAAAACAAAACATAAAACAAAACCAATAACCGAGTACCCGTACCGGTTACAGTATGGGTACTTGGTTATTGGTTTTGTTTTATGTTTTGTTTTAAGTATCGCTTTGATACTTGGTTTGTTGTAAGTATCGCTTTGATACTTGGTTTGTTTTAAGTATTGTTTAATATTTGGTTTTGTTTTATGTTATGTTTTAAGTATCGTTTGATACTTAATTTGTTTTACCAAAGTGTATTGTTTGATACCTTTGAATAGTTTCATTCTTGCTAGATATGAACAGATTTGTGTACTTAAAGACCACCTGATTCTATGATGGAAACAGCAGACTTCAACAGACAGTATTTTAATATAATTGGTTGAATGGTTACTTTATAGTTTTCTCAGTACACCCTCGAAGCCTCCTTTAGTTCTCAGCTCTTGCCTCCTCTCTGGTAGAGCAGGCCACCCACCAACTATCATACCTATTACCAATAACCTGAATAGCATCTTGCGAACATGTTACAATGATACTGTCAAAGGTGGAACACTCATCTTGTGGACCCCTTCTGACTGCGATAATCCAGCCTCCAATAGAGTAAGTACTCTTGTCCTCGTAGGTGTCCTCCATTCACCCATTGGAGGCTGCCGTGGTTGGGTATTCATTTTCTTATTGCAATAGTAAGTTGTTGTCATAGTCAAAAATTTGGGTGTTGCCGCTCATCATTTTTGGCACCAGCCTCGTACTGTACGAGTAGGTGTCAAGGTGCCGGTAGGGCGTAGCCAGATCAGGAAGGAGGTGGGATGACTACCGGTACCCGTGCTGTAACTGCACTCTGGTATGGACATACCGGTAAGTGATGGGACGGACAAGGCTCGACAATGTCAAAGCTTCCTACCATTCCTAGCATCGCACCCACCAAATTAAATCAATTTTTCACTCTGGAGGTAACTACCCACGGACTCAAAAACCCCTGTCCATCCCATCACTTACGTCCATACCCCAGTACCGCATCATCTCGTAGAGTGTTGGCGGCATCTTCGGGCGTATGCGATGTCGTTACGATACAGTGCCCGTACCCTACCATTTTCGTACAATCACTCGGCAAGGATAATTTGGTGGAACGGGCTCACCCTCTGACGGAGATTGCAGACACCACGAGGGGAGGGAGATGTTGCGCAATTTAGGTCCGTGGGGCAAGAGCTCGTTCCACGAGCAAAAGTGAATCCCGTTTCGTGAGGACATTCGCTTAATGGCCGCATAGAAATCCCAGGATCTACCCCACATGGCTTCTTATGTGGCTGATCGAGTAACCTATCAATACCTTTTGAGACATTCCGTCCGCAGGTGCGACATGCAGCATGCAACGCAAATTTCCTTTTCCCTGTTTTTGTTGGTGGAGGGAGAGTGGAAATACAAATACCGGTAGTGCCCACCTTTCTACTCAGGTGCGCATCGGAAATCTTGATCCTGTTCAAAGTTTCTATGGGAGATTCGGATTATGTTTTGTGATTTTTATGGCCACATCCTGTGCTCATAACCCTCCCAACGCGCAGTTACTTGAAATAACCACTTGAACCTTGCATCGAAACATTATCCGCGACACGAGACAAAGATGGAAGGCAAGCTGAGAGTTCTTGAGGCAGATGTGAGTTTCTGTTTCTCCTTTTCCTCTTTCCTGCTCAGCGGTTTCCTGGGTTTTTTTCTTCCCCTTCGGAGAGTTGATGCTAACTGAGGTTTAGCAGCAATCCTACGAGACGGATAGTGGAGAGTATGTGCCGCCTTTGGAGCTAGTGTTGGGTTGAGTTGGGTTAAGGAAGACATTTGGTTGGGTGTTGACTATTTTGGTACCGGTAGGTCTACCGAGACCACTTCACTGTCTCCCTCGATCACGGGTTATATCTTTGAGAATGGTCGGCGATATAACTCGTAAGTGATTTTTCGCCGCTTGTGGGATCTACGGACTAATAGGCCATGCCATGTAGAAAATACCACGAGGGGTACTACGCTTTCCCGAATGATGAGGTAGCAGCTCTTCCGGCACAGTAACCGCATTAGAATTCTCCAGTTAACCCAGCGTAGAGAGAAAACTCCCGCATGGAGCTGGTCCACCACGTATATACCAGTCTTTTCAACGGAAGGCAATACTTTGCCCCGCTCAGGAATCTGAAGCGGGTCCTGGACATCGGAACAGGGACCGGAAACTGGGCGATCGACATGGCAGACACCCACAGGGACACGGCAATCATCGGAACGGACATCTCCCCAATTCAACCGAGTTGGTCCCCACCGAACCTCAAGTTCGAAATCGACGACGCAGAGTCCGACTGGAATTTCGCCAGTGATTCGTTCGACTATGTTCATTTCCGCCATTTGATAGGGAGTATCGCGGATTGGCCGAGGCTGATTAAGCAGAGCTACGAGTATGTTTTGTTTATTTTTTTGCTTTTTTTTTTAACCCGTCCATAGCCATGGTTAATGCGCGGACCTAGTGCCTTAAAACCCGGTGCCTGGATCGAAGGTCAAGAGTGCTACTTCTACCCTACCAGCGACGACTCCAGTCTGCCAGAGAACTCGGCCTTCAAGCGCTGGCACGACCTCCTCACCGAAGCCTCCATCAAGGCGAACAGGCGACTACTCACGGCCGCCAAGATAAGAGGCTGGTTCGTGGACGCCGGGTTCGTAGACGTGGTAGAGACGGTGATAAGGTTGCCCAACGGAGCGTGGCCGAAGGACCCACGATTGAAGGAGATTGGCGGATACCAGATGTCCGCCCTATTGGATGGGCTGGATGCTATATCGCTCAGCTTGTTCACGCACACACTCGGGTGGAAGATAGAGGATGTGAATTCCTTCCTCACCGAGGTGAAGGTGGACTTGAAGAACAAGAAGATTCATAGTTATTACCCCGTGTCAGTGCTTCCCTTTACCGCCCTATCTGAAGCTTGTAACACTAGTACTGATCGTGGGCAGACATGTGATCTATGGGCGAAAACCTCGGTGATATTTTTTTCTCTTTTTCTTGTATAACGAATCACGACCTGCGCACACTTAAGTAATGAATCCTTCCTTCCTTCCTTCCTTCTTCTTGCACGTTTTGGAGGTGAGATATCAGCAAGCATGGTCACTCAACCCCCCTACGCGTGCCGCGGCCATACATTGTTACATTTCTCCGTTCGGCAGCATGCATGTGACCATGCACGCACCCTATCGTAACTCGCGCTTCCGTCGCGCTTGTGCCGCGTGCGTAGGCGATGCTAGTGTGGGGGTGGATGACATCGGTATGTATGGTACACCTGGGTTTTGTGAGGGCGTTATGCACGAAACAAGTTGGCGGTCGAGCGATCTTTGTTGAGTAACTAGCGGAGTGGGTTCTCGAGCGGTAGACTTAAAATAATTTAAGACCATCATAATATTTATCACCGAGCAGCGCCTGAGATATCATTACACCCACCGTGAAAACCCCGACAAAAATCATGCGATGCATGTCCCCTAAGAGGTTCACCTCTACAAGTTACAACATATCCGATTGGTCGACCCCGTTATGACACCGTGTCCTACCAGACGACTTCCAATCCACTCGAGTATGATATACGGGAGAAACGGTGCTTCTAGGACGTTTTAATTGCCCCCTCGCAGTCAGGCGCTGCCGTGCAATACTCTCATCCCGCACAACAATAGATACGTATTACAATCTTTCGAGTGATCTATCATGATTACTGCGATCTTTGAGACTCGTGTTATCATACTGCGCCGTGCGCATTTGAACACCAGTAGGGTAATCATATCTCCCAGCAGCTTCTCTCTCTACCGCGCGAGTAAACTGTCACGGTATATATAAAAAAAGTGCATGCTTATGACAAGTCGGAGCGATCATCCACCGGTACAGTACTGTACATGTACCCCCGCACCCCGGAAGCTGACGAAATATCGAAGCGGGCTCTGACATAGCCCGTGGCGAAGAAACACACATTCATCGACATGAGTCAATGATGGACTAGGATGGAGGATGTGGGGGGGGGGTAAAAGGGGGGGTTTTTGGGGGGTTTAATTGCCCCCTGCCGCAAGAGGGGGGGCACCCGTGTCAAATTTTTTTTTCGGGGTCCAAAAAGAGAGAAGGATTAAATACTTTTGGGTAGGATTTATTTGTTTTATGGTTTTTCTGAGGACTGAGGTTTTTATAATCGCCCGGGGGCAATTGAAACCCAAGTAGGGGGAAATCATTTTCCCAGGAGGTTTTTCTTTTTCCGGGGGGAGGTAAATGGGCCCGGGAATTTATAAAAAAAAGGGCGGGTTTTTGACAATGGGGAGGGTTCTTCCCCGGGTACGTTCGTGCCAGGGTCCCCCCGCCCCCGGAAGGTGGAGAAAATATGAAGGGGTTTTTGAATAGGCCGGGGGGGAAGAAACACCCATTTATGGACTGGAGTTAAGAAGGACTGGGAAATTGGGGTGGGGGGGGGGGGTACTTTATGTGGAGAATAATATTATAGATATAAAAAAAGGGGGAGAAACGCGGTGAGATCATATCCGTCGATGCAATCATTACTACGTCTTTGTGAAAGACTGCCGCTTCCAATTTTCCCAATGTTTGCACTGTTCGCATCCCGGTGCGGTATGTGTGTCTGGGGAGCCCCGAACGCTAAAGGTGTGGTAGGGAGAATAGTCGCACCGCATCGGGCCCCCGACTGTTAAGTTCAAAAAGGGATGAATGGAATGATGGGGGGGGATAATGCATGTGCCTATAGAGTAGTTATGTGCTCGGGAATGTCACTAAAAGAAGAAGAAAAATCGGGCGATTTAATAATGTCTGTGATGGGTAAGTTATCATACAAAGAGGGCTGGGCGGGATAAACATCCTATAGTGGCAAATAGGGGTTATGATAATTCTCTACGTTCCGGGAATACATAAAAAAACCTACTGGAAGTGTTTTCGGTCCCTTGAAACAGTGGGAGATATTTGCCGGCACCGGGTGACGTCTGCACCGACCAGGGATTTCATGACCCGGCCACCCTCGAACCGACAAAAGAAAGCCCCATAACAATTCCCGCTGGCAGCCTTCCAGACCACATACAAATCCATCTAACCCAATTTGACCAAAAACTGTGCTGCAGCACCTTCGCGTATGAATTATCCATCAGTGACGGTTCGAAGATGTCGTTTTGGGCTGGACTTTGGTAACCAATGAAGCTGCAGCCCCACCCGGGAATAATGTATTCCAGGATGTAGTGCGGGTACAGTATCTATTGTGCGTTGACAAAATTAATCGCGATTCAATAATTGGTGGCAACCCACCCCTCTTCATCACCCCGCACACTCAACAGTACCTAAAATAATTGCTCTAAGTCAACCAAGAAGAAACCATTCTGCTCAATTCTTTTTTTTTTCAATAAACTATGCCTCCTATTCTTCGCAGTCATGCCAAAAAACTTATTCCCTCCACACATCTCTCTGAGTTTACCAGGGGGAGGATTCTCACATTACATGAGCCTCAGATGAGATATCAGCAAATTTCCCACTACCTTAATATCCCCTACACTACTGTCAGAGACACAATTGCAAAGGGACATCAAGAGGGCAAGGAGAATAAGGGTAGAGGAAGACATTCTAAAACTACCAAGTCACATGATGATGCTATGGTGGAGGAAGCTCTTAAAAATCGCCGTACTACCTATTCTGACATTGCTGAGCAAGTTGCTCCCAATGTTTCTAGTAGGACAGTAAGGAGAAGACTTGAAAAAAAGCATCTTAAAAAGTGGATGGTACAAGAGAGAGTTTATTTGGATGAGGATCTAGCTCAAGAGAGGTTGGAATGGGTATTAGCTCATAGGTATTGGACAAAGGAGATGTGGAGAAGGAAGGCAATGTGGGGAGATGAGGTAGCTGTGGAAAGGGGAGGAAGAAATACGAGAAAATGGGTTTTCAGATACCAATATGAGAAATGGAATAAGGATTGTGTTGAACCTAAGGCTAGGAGAGGGGAGAGAGGGATTAGCCAGATGATGACTGGTTGTTTTTATAGTCAAACTCATGGTCCTTTTTTTGCCTGTTTTTCCTGATCCTTTTTCTGCTAGTGGTGGAGTTACTGGGAAGTCAATTATTGATGTTTATGATCATTATAACTTTCTAGGGATATGAGAGAATATCAGAGAAAAGGCTGGAGAAGAAGAGGTATTTTTTATCATTGACAATGTTAAGACTCACTTGCCTTTTAGGAGATGGCTCAGAGGACAGGGAATTACACTGATGGAAATTCCTGCCTATTCACCAGATCTCAATCCAATTGAAAAATATTTGGTCTCTGGTGAAAGGTAAGCTTCACAAGCACTACCCTGAGCTATATCTTATGAAGGGTAATGTCAATGTAGTCAAGAAGGCAATAGTAGAGGCCATCACTCATTGTTGGGAACTTCTTGACCTAAAGGTTTTTGATGCTTTAACTGGATCAATGGTGGATAGAATAGAGGAAATTATTAAGGCTGATGGATGGTATACCAAATATTAATTTCTACTATGTATTTACATCTTTTAATTTTTTTTTTGGTTTTTATGATAGTGGATTGGTGGGTGAGTGTGGTTGTCATTGCCGAAGATTTTCCTCTGTTGAATCACGGTTAATTTTGTCCACGCACCATATATTGTCGTCGGGTTTGTGAAGTTTATGTTTGTGGGGGGACATTGGCATTGGGAGATGGTTGATCCCCCAGAAATACCCGGCAACTTGACGACATCGGAAGAAAGGAAAAATGCTCATATCGGGTGAGTTTCCAACGTGAAAGGTGAGGTGGGTGGGGGGAGGGGAATGGACAAAGTATGATTTATCTCTGGAGAATTCCTCCCTCCCCTGGTCGGGATAAGCCTATTATAAGTCCTTGCGCTGGCCAGTTTCTGGGCGTTCAAGTTAAACCGGTTCTCTTCCCCATCACGGCTGCAAGGGGTCTTGGGATCTGCAAGGGGTAGAATGTGACCCTGAATGGATGCGCAGAGAGGGAGGGTTGGGTGGCCGGGTATGATACTGGAATGATACGGTACGAGCGGCAGGGCTATGATCACCATGAATGAAGCACTCCAAAATGGGAGAAAGGTGGAATATAGGTGAGCTATCCATTATGCTATTATAGCTAAGGACGCACCGAGAGATATATATCTACCACAAAAAAAGAAAAAACATTTGACAACTCCCCAAACTCAAGGGATCTCAATTAACTCTAAAGAGGTGCGCCAACCTGACAAACCGTGACCCCCCCTGCACTCCCAAAAAATACAGAACCATTCTGATATCTCATAATCCTCCACGATCCCTAAAAGTCTGTGCCCCATGCCAACTATTTGACCATTCATAAAGGATTCAGATGCCTTGGCGCGAGGGCATACGGTTCCAACCGGCGCCTAAAGGTGGAATCTTGGCGCCAAGGCATCCAAATACTTTCATGAAAATGTGTTGATGAACGTGAGCTGAATGCCATTGCCAGTGGAATTGCTCGAGGAGAGGGTGGTATTTGGACCGGACTCCCGCATCTCTTGGGTCTTGCGCTGCCTGCCCGTAGGGATGGTGGCGACAGACCTATTTCCTCCTGCTCCAGTAGAGAACCCTCCACCGTTTTGCCCCATGTCGGGGAAAGTATGGTTGCCATAGGATTGGCTAGGATGCCAATCGTTGGGAGGTGTGGGGATTCCAGTCCCCAAAGGATTTTCCAGGGTGTTACCCTGGAAATCGGGCATTGGAGATTCAAACTAAGAATTCTCAGTGTTAGAAACTACCTCTTGACTTTCAATCCTCAAATATAGGGTCCTATTTACCTTCATTGCTGGCATGAACTCCCCCTGGGCCAACCCAGTGAGCTCGTAATCCTGCGGCGACCAGGACTGGAGTGTTTGACCAAGAAGTTGGTCAATGTTGAGGCTTTTCTCTTCTCTCGCAGTTGCAGTTGTATTGAGTAAGTTGAGCTGGAGAGTTTCCAGATCGATGCTGTCTTCAAGAGTGGAACACCGTCCCTCCAGAGTCTCCACCCGTGCCTCCAGAGCCCCCACACGTTGGACAGCCTCACGATAACCAGATATCAACAGGACTATCCACTCATCCGATTTGTTGCTTTTCTGGTGGAGTATCGTGTTTTCGGCTAACAAAGTCTCAACGTTTCGAGACAGCTTCTGCACCTGCTCTTCCAACTTCTCTACCCGAGATGCCACAATATTTTTCGACATATTGATCTCGCGTCTAGAAGAAAAATGTGCTTGTGGATTGAATTCTTCGGGGGGGCGGGTCTCTTCAAACTACTAGCAGTACTGAGAGGTGACTTTGCGGCATGTGTAAAGAATGGGAGCCTGTAGAGGGAGTGGATGGGAAGATTTATAGGATTAACGAGAGGGTGACGAACACCTATGACATAACGCTTGAATAGGGGCGCCCAAGCCATCTCTTATCTAATCTCTTTGCTGTCGATTCTTCCAAGCTGGAGGGTATATATCGGCGTGCTCCTGATTGGATGAGCAGTGCGCACCTGACCGTCTGTCCAGCTGGCACCGTTCGGGCGACAGGCGTGTTGGTGCGGGAAGTTTTGAAGAGTGAGTGTGTACTCGAGTAGACCACCTGGCAGGACACCAGGGCCGACAAAGTACCGGTAATGAGAACCGGCACCTTGTATAACTTGGATACCTGTCCGGAGTAGAGATATTGAAGTTTTAAACCTGTTTTTAAACTATTAGGGCAAATATCAGCCGGAGCAAGAAAAAAAAAAAAAGGCCACTCTCGCCAGCACAGTGCAATCATCAGCCAATTATTTATCATGACAGGTATCATAACATTCCACAACGTATTCCACTTCTAGACCCACCCCCACCAGCAATGGCAAACTCAAATTATCCTCACCTCTAAACTCCCAAAACCGAGAGAAAAAATTGGTATGATAGATAGATAGAGTATTATACATTTTGTGACCAAAAAGAACCCGCACTAGGGGGCACCGCTAAGGCTGGATGACAGACCTTGGCAACCTTCGGTGCGGTCCCGTGAGAGCTGGAGATGATTGAGCCTCACACACACTCTGGGGCGTTGGGGTTGCCTTTCCTGGTATGATACCACAGACTGTATGAATATTATATGTTTTTTCTCCTTTCATCCGTTTCGCCGGAGGACTGAAAGTCGGAGTTTTCTCTTCGGGGCGATTTCCCCCCTCCCCCTTTACCCAAGGTTAGGGGGTGAGATTCGGGAAGAGTCCTCTTGGCGGCAGGAGACAATGTCTCCGCAAACGCAAAAGTTGCCCATTCCGCATCCGCAGAAATGGTTAAAAAGAAAAGAAGTGTTGTTGGCAGTCGCCGCCAAATTATGGTTACACCTTGTGTAGTTCCATGTGATGAGAGACACAGCTCCCGACACCGTGCTGGCGCTCAGATATGTACAAATTTTGTAAATTTGGTCCTTGTCTTCAGGTACTTCTTGCCTCAGCTCCAGCTTTATCTCAACCTAACTCTCAAGCGGCAGGGGAATCTTGCCAATAATGCATTCCTCGAGGACTGTACAGTACTCGCAATTGATGCCATTTTCGAACACGAACACTACCCCATGACACCAAGGTCAAAGCAAAAAAGTTGTATGTTAGAGATATGCAATACCGTAGTACCCTACCTGTATCGTTAAATTACGAGTAAGCAGGTGCGGGACGGGCCGTCGCGCTGCAGGTGAGACCACTTGTAACAGCCGAGAAAACGCGGGGAAAAGACCAGAGCCAGATGGGGCAACCCAAACGCCCCCCCATAAGCACAGGAAAAACTGGACCCCAAGATAAGACGTCCAGAACCCCGTAGGAAACCGGTTTTCATTCGAGTTCCTGCAGCACAGTCAACCGTTGGTTAGCAAAAGGTATCATACATGCAATCTTAAACAAACAAATCCAGCTAAATGAGGGGGGATCTTGTCGGGCTGAGCCGCTTGCACCATGCCGTAAAAGCCTACTCCTCCACCCGTTCCTAGGAGTTTCAGGAGCTCCAAGTGCGTATTTAATTCTCCCATCTTCCAAGAAATTGGTCTGATAAAAGGATGGCTTCGGTCACCCAATTGTGACCCGGCCAATGGAATTTGTGGTCCTGAGGAATTGACCAATCTCTTCCTCAAGTGGTGGTACAGTACAATGACCCTATTCAGCTCAACTGTGAGGTTCTGAATAGACACGAACAATGAGCCTTCATTCATTCCCGAGTTCCAGGAACCTTTAGCGCCTACTTTTTCCCCCAATTTCCAAAAGCTAGGCTCGTAAAAGCATGGCTTCGGTCACATGAGGTGACCTGCCCAATGGAATTTTTGGCCCCAAGGAGTTAATTGGTCTTTTCCCCAAGTGGCGACACTATCACCCCAACCTTCTCGAGCATCATGTCCCGAATACAAGAGGAAGGAATCATGTCTGCGATTTCCCCCTTTGTGTTAGGGGGAGGGAGGACTGTTCCCCGACCCTGGGTGAGAAAAAGGAAAAAATATGACCGACCCCGGGCAACTCCAACATCCTAGCGTGAGGTCCAATTACTCCAGTTCTCACTGCAATGTCGCCCTCGACCGCTGGTATTACCGGTGCCGGCACGAGATATCTTATTGTGCGAAGCCAATTCGCTTCCGTAAAAATCCTCATGATCCACTGGGATATCTTCACTGGCCCTGTGATCCCTGGATTCGAAGAGAAAAGCTTCCGGGGGGATTAACGTTTAACCTTTTTACAACAGAGAAGAGATCAGCTGCAGGTTGTGCTAGACCTCGCTAGCCGGTATTCAAAATTATGCTACTTGCAACCTTCGAAACCACCGGTAAGCCGACGCTGGGCCGGCAGTTCCGCCCATGACCTTGACAGAAAACTGCTTAAAGCAAGGTTGCCGTTTACCCGCAGACGCGGTCACTATCACCCAAATGGCCAGGTCAGTATTCCCGGTTGCAAATTGGTTTAACTTGAAGGGACAGTTCTTACAGAAGCATCATATCATACGGTGAGTGAGAATACCGTGGACCAGTACCGGTATTTCAGAGAGGACCATAACAACAGACTCCGGTAAGAACATCCTCCCCAGACAACGGCATACGCCTACCCATGTTCAGCAAAACTGCGAGTGAGGGGGGACAGAGATGCACAGTAACTTACCTAAGCTCTGTTAATTCACTCGAGACCCTTGATCGAGATTGCTTCCTTCTCCACGCATCGCCACCAATAAAAACGCAGCTCCCACCCGGGAACTCGATCGTGAGAAGAATACCGTGTGCTAGTATCTAGGGGAGGTCATGGGTTGGGTGCGGTAGATATAATAGATAGTAATCCATCCTCCCTCGAAGTGATTTTTTCTCATTCACGCAGCATACTAGTACTACGATCAGTTATTTCCCGAAGCAATTTTTTTCTGGCTGTTGGTCCCGATAGGTGGTGAATTCAACTTGGCTTAATTTTCATAGTCAATGGCCCCCCCAGTGGGGGGGGGGGCAAGACGGATGGGTGGATGAATCCTTTGGTATGGGATGGGCATTCGATCTATTATATGTAGCATATTCAGTATTCCCCAAACGCCTCATCATTGCGGGGGCTGCGCTGTACAAATTGCGGTGGATCATGGCATGAAGATGACTATAGTACGAACCTTGATATCGGTGTCGGGGGGGGGGGGCAATTCGAGTTTAGTGGTAAATTAGCTGGGAAGGTACGAGTACTATACCTGTACCATATCATACCTAGCATTAACAGTTTATATCATAGGTCGGTTCGGGATGCCGGTATCGGCCGTTACTGCCGTAGCCCATCATAAAAGCGCTCGCTCACTAGCGTCATCAACGCAATTTCATGCGAGGAGGGGCAGTGCGGACGAGACTGTATTCTTCTGGGTTAAAGCTTCCTTCCGAACCGATCCCTCGATATGATAATTACTGTATTATAATGTGATATACTGTAAATCCCTGATAACGCTCGTACGATCGCGTCAATCCAAACTACCCCCGAACAACAACCTCCGCCCTCTCAAACTCTACCTCCAACCTCCCCCCCTGCCCCTCCCCATCCCCATCCTTCGTAGGCTTGGCCAAATAAACTCCAACCCAAACCACAGGGTCGCACTTCACAAGCTCTTCCTCGAAAACCCACGTGACCTCCCTAACCATAGTCTTCCTCTTCTCCCCCTCCCGCTCGCCCTCCACCAGAAATATGTGCAAGCTGCTCCCCAACTGGCCCCCCCCATCTACCGCGCCCTCCCTCTCAAAAGTGATAGAAAGCCCAGCATCAGAGCTCGGCACAAGCGACCAGTCCGCCCACGAGTCGAACGGTGCGGAAACCGTCCCCCGGTTCGGCACACCGTTGACGAACTCGATGCCGGACTTGATCCAGGCTGGCGGGTGATGGTCCGGCAATTCTAGCCGGAGAGGGTTCCCCGTGGAAAAAGTCTTGGAGGAGGAGGGCGGAAAGATCAGGACCAGGCCAGCCTGGTCGTACAGCGCTTTCCAGTCGGCGCGGAAGCTGGCTGTCGCGCTGACGAAGGTTGATAGACGCAGTGGGGTGTAGAGGGTTGGCTGGTTGGAGGCGATTAGGTTTGGGGGCTTGCGCCAGAGGTCCGTCACCGGCTCTGTGGATAGGGTGAAGGGAAGGGAGGTGGGAGGCGCAGGGGGTATGGATGTGGCGTAATTTAGAAAGGTGAAGTTTGAGAGGGGAATTACCGTGATCATGTTTGCGCTTGGTGGTGTATGTGGGTGGAAAGACGGAATGTGAGAAGAGAGCACTTCTCATAACCTCCCCAAGGAGACCCTACGATACCGGTGCCCTCCCCACCCGGAGAATACGCCGAATCCGGGAGACACCGGGCATCTCTGACTTGCACGCGAAACCACGCTCCATTTCGCGCAATCCTTCCCGTACCATAACAGGGGTTTGCACTATATCATACATGTAACTCACCACCTTCGCAAGCCTCTCCCGCTACCCTTCCGGCTAAGCTATACAAGTAACATGTGGGAGGGAGACGACAGCCGTTGAGATCTGGCATTTGCCAATCAGAGGTTATCATATAATTTAATAGCGCGTGTAACCTTACTGGTCAGATTATCCGATAACCATACCGCTATTATTATATTGACTATGATGGCCAAGAATATGGTTATTGAGCGCCAGAGTAGTTATAGTCGTATATATCAGAGTCGGTATTAGAACCCCTACCGGTAAGCCAGAGCCTCCGACCAAACTGCCAAAGCCAACTCACTCGAATCCTACAATAAATATATGAATAAATAAAGTACCCAGACTTTTACTCCATTCTTTTTTTTCTTTCTTTTTTTCTTTCCAATACGGAAGATATAATATAGCCCACCCCACCAGCTCACACAATCACATTGTCCTTTCCCGAGTTTTCCATTCAGGGACCTTTTAGCGGGTAATTTAAATAATAATAATAATAATAATAATAATAAACTAGGCTCATAAAAGTATGGTTTCAGTCTCGGTATTGTAATGGTGGACCTCAAGTACGAGTACAAGTAGCAATACAGTACGAGTACGGTAAACCACCGAGTATCGTCCTATTCAGCTCAAGCGTGAGAAGGCCCTGAATAAGTCATGGACCAAAGGCAGCCTATCCCTGCATTGACCCTAACCTTGCGGCTGAATTAAGCTTTTCGGGTTCAGGAAACCCCCCCCCAAAGGCACGCGTGGTGGCAAGCCACAGACAAGCAATCACGGATAAGTTAGCGGTAGAGTACAATGTATCATATGATATCAGCATAAATTGTAATCGATAAGCATTAAAGATTTTAAGCCGAGTCCAAGTCATTAGGCCCCAACCGACGTAACATAGCAAATACCCAATATGACACAAACTCCCAGCGAGTAGCCTGAAAGAAAGAAGCAAAGGATATAATTTGTAGAAATAGCAGGAAAGGAAGGGAAAGAAATTATCCCCCATGCCTCTCACCACGAGCCAATCCCAAATACCCAGCTATAGTCCCACTGCTAGGAGAAGCGATAAGTGAAGGCTGGATTGTGTCTTCCACCTCCACCTCCACCTCCCCCTCCCCCTTCCTCCTCTTCTTGCGACTCCTCTCATCATCACCGCAACCCGCCACCGTCGTAGAAGCCTTGTGAATCCCAACCTCTAGGAAAACCGGACACTCCCAAACGCCCTCGTCAGGCTCTTCCAAGCGTACGCGAGCAAAGTCAATTAATTCACCAATGGTGATCTCCCTGCCAACCTACATACCCCCCACCTGTCAGCCCAGCGCGGAAGAGAAACAAAAAGGAAAAAAAAGAAAACAAACCTTCACCCCACAAAACCCCAAAGAGATATCCCCCACCCCGACACCCAGCCTAGTCCACCCCTCAAGAGCGCCAACCCTCCTCGCGCAAATGGCCGCGAGCTCGCCCAGAGTCACGCCCTTCCACGCCTCCCCGCGAAGGAAGATCTTCCGTCGCTGGAGCATGGCGGCCCACTGCTTGCGAAGCATCTGTGGGTGCGTGGGCGGGCAGATGTGGTATAGTCTTCCGGACTGCGGGGCGCGCAGGATCAGCACCGGCTGCGAGGTCGGCGGTGGCGGAGGAGGGGTGGAGGGGGATGAGGGGGATGACGGTGGGGATGAGGTGGGAGGTGGGAATTGTGATTCGTATTCCTCGCGCATCGACGAGGGGAGGCGGGGCCCATTTTGGAGAAAGTCGTCGCGGGAATCAAAATGCCAGCCTGTCACGAAACGGCCGTCCTTGATGATGGTTTGTTGGCGCATTATTTTCCCTCTCTCTCTCTCTCTCTCCTTTTTTGTTTTTGTTTTTGTTTTCCGTTTGGTCGGAGGGGTGGGGGTTGGTTGGTGTTGGTGGTTGATTATTGTTGTGTGGTTGGTTGGTTCGTTTGGTGCGGTGTGGTGTAGTGGGGTGGATGGTGGGGTTGTTGAAAACGTGGTGGTCGCTTGCCCAGCTGAACCGCTCCATCATGCATCACTCGATTTCATCTCCTGTACGAGTACTATGAGTATAATAATATTATTATTATGATACCCCTCCCGTCCCGTAAAGTCGCCTTTTCTCTGATTAGGCTCACAGCGAGAGTATCTCGATAGCACAAATACCCATAAACACCGTAAGCCCTCCCACTCAGTCTAGAAGAAGAAAGAAAAAACGATTCCACAACCAAAATCAAGTTAAGGCCTCCAGTTCCTTTACCAAAACATGCTCCATTTTGTCCGGTTTCCGTCCAACCCCCTCCCCGGTGTGCTGCTCCATAGGGTCACTACCCTATACCCGCAACCCAATACTTCTTACACCAACGACTCGAGATCGCGGGTATGGGGCCTCACCGGTCCGGCCAGCCAAGCACCGCGATAGCGCTGGGTTTTTATTTTTATTTTCGTATAATAAAAAGTACGATATCCCTTGCTAAAGACACCATAAGCCATAAAAACAATGCCAAAACAAAACAACAAGAGCACAACATAAACCGCTCGCGCGGTCATAAGTATTTGAAGAGCCCGGGGGATTTAACGGGAACCAAAGCTGCCTTCCTATATATCATACAGTTCAAGAACGAAAAACTACTCCTGAAACCCCTACGAGTAAACCTCCTCACCGATAATATCCGATCAATAAGCACTTCGGATTGCTTATGTAGTAATAATGGCTAAATTGGGCGTCCTGGCGCCATTATTCAGCATTGGGCGGAATGTCTTGATAACAGGGCGATTTCATGCCCAGGTTATTGTTGGAACTAGCCAGCATCGTATCGATGCTCGGGCGGTTCCTTTTAACTCTCTAGCTGCGGTATTGCGCGTGTCACAGAAGTTCGTGCGCCTCAATACCAAGTTTTACTCCGTAATTTCACGCCCGAATACCGGAACATGAGAGCAGATAAGGCCTGGACATTGGCTCCATAATAGGACCTGAAACTTTGCAGCGGACCACTGCTCGAGTACAAATGTGAACCCCAAACCATGATGGGTTGCCGTTGCAACAAGCTATACGGTAGTAGAATTAAGCGAATTAAATTCTCCGAAATCCCTCTAGTACATACATGTCTTCCGTACCCCCCCGACGCCAAAAATGCAACCACGCAGCATGGGGTAATATAAAAATAAAATAAATATAGAGGAAAAAAAACTCCCGACAACAGCAAAAAAAAAAAAAAAATCCTCAAGTTAGGTAAAGCTGATCCAAAAGCAAAGATGTATCACAAGGAAGGAGTAAAAAATATGTATAGTACGAAACGAAGTAGGCCGAAGGGAGGAAGGGAGAAGTAAAGTTGTCGCACATGAACTGCCCCATGTTTTTCTAAGGGCGAGCGAGCGCAGCGGCAGTATTGGTAGGTGAGGGATGGGTTGAAGATGAGAAGGTAAAGTTCGAGAATATCGGATAGGTAGAGGATGAAAAGAAGGGGAAACCCCTCTAGTATATAAAAACAAAGTAGGTGAGAACAAGAACGCCTGCAAGAGCAGTAGGTACTATCAGGGTCGGAGCGGAAACGGGTGGTCAATCCTGACGTTTCACCGCCGACAGTTGCAGTGGGGAGGTAGACATCAAAGCAGTCGCAAGATCATTCGGAAGTATCGGCTTCGCAATATGGCTAGACATTCCCGCCTGCTGACATCTCTCCCGATCATTCGCAGTCGCGTTCGCTGTCAGAGCGATTATCGTCGGCCTTTCCTCATCAACATATCTCCTACGCAGTTCTAGACTCGTTTCTATACCGTCTGCCCGGGGCATTTGTATATCCATCAAGATTACCTGCAGATATTAGTAGTTAGTTCAAAATAGGCCGCGGGTGGATTGGCTCACGTCAAACATATCGCCCCTTTCTGCCGCCTCTTCACACATCTCAAGGACCTCTATGCCATCCTTCGCGTGCTTTGCTGAGTAACCCATCCTCTTCAGATGCTGAAGTGCAACCCTCGTGTTTACCAGATTATCCTCCGCTAGTAGGATATTCAGTGGATGTCGACGGGCGAGGGACCGGAGCAATTCCATCTCTTGATTCTTGGAAGGGATAATGTGTTTTTTCTTGTTCGGGTTCATAACGTCGTGAATAGCTTGTACATACCTACTCCTCGGCGCGGGCCTGACAAAGCTCAGTGCAATGTTGTACGCCTGAGCAATTGAAGGAAGGTTGACTCCGAACCGAGACATCACAATCACCCGGATCCTGGGGTCGAATTTGTTCACTTGGTCCGCGAGGAGGCACGTTTTGTCCACAGATAAATCGATAAGTGCAAACTCGTAGTATCCGATTCCGTGGTCGTGAAGTTGCTTCAATGTAGCCTCGGCCGTATTGGTACGGGTTACTGTCAACCCTTCCACCTCCAATTCGTCTGCTAGGATATTGGACGACAATGAGTGGGTGTCAGCAACAATCGCTTTTCTCCCAATTAATCTTTTGTCGGCACACCAAGTTCTTCCGGTGACCTCAGCCGTGATAGTCAAATGGAATGTTGATCCGACGCCTTTTTCGCTTTCGAACCTGTTGATCCCCGGTCAGTCTCGCTGGAGCCTAGGTTCCCACATCGAAGCTTAGAAAGTCCTACCAGATATCGCCTCCCATCATCTCGGCCAACTTCCTAGAAATCGCTAGACCCAACCCGGTCCCACCATAGGTACGACGCGTTGAAGTATCCACTTGAGAAAATGCCCTGAACAGCCGATCGCGTGCATTATCAGGGATACCAATTCCAGTATCTTGCACAGCGACTTCCACACTCCACAGCTCACTATTAGGCAATTTTTTAGCTTCGGTCGTAACGAGTATGTGACCTTCTTGTGTGAACTTGACGGCGTTACCAATCAAGTTGATTACACACTGCCGGAATCGAGTAATATCCCCATGGACGGTATCGACGTTGGAGCATTTATTACGGAAAGCTAACTCCAGGTCCTTTGTTGCGGCTGGCTCGGCAACAAGCTGCAAAGCGCTTTCGATACAGTCTCTGAGAGAAAAGGGTGACACTTGCAAGTCGATAGCGCCGTGCTCAATCTTCGAAAAATCAAGGATACCGTCAATGATCTGGAGTGTGAGGACCGCAGAGTTTCGAATTGTCTCTACATATTCTCTTTGCTGTTCTGACAAGCCTGTATCTAGTAGAAAGATTGAGCATGAGAGAAGGGCATTGAATGGCGTTCCTATGACCATTAATATTCATTCGAAACAAGGGTGCTAGGTAAACCTACGAATTTCGTGGGACATATTCGCGAGAAAACTAGATTTTTCTGCTGTGGCTTCTTCAGCCGCCTTTTTCGCCAGCTCCATCTGTCGATACAAACGTGCTTTATCGATTGTCACTGCAGCCTGGGTGCAGAGCACGTTCAGTAATTCCTGCCTCTGCCTTGTGAATGCATGGTTAACAAACTTGTTTTCCAAGTATAGGACGCCCATGGGTTTTAGTTGGTTCTGTATTGGCATGCAGAGAACGCTCTTTGCCCTTCGGTTCTGGAAGTAGCTATCTCGCCCATAGGTTGCGTCAAATTTAGGATCATCACTATCCTTCAAAATTTGCTCTCCGAGGCTTGCGACGATGTTGACTATTGAGACCGGAACTAAATCGGCGCGCGTGTTCAAAGGTTCGTGCTCTAGAATGGATACCTGGTCGAGCAAGCCAACAGTTTCAACGTGAAGGTTTCCGTCCTCCTTGAGAATGAGGACTCCATAATCTGCTCCAGCGGTTTGCAAGACACTCTTCATGAGTTTCACAATAACCTCCTCGAGATGCATCCCCTCTGAGATGACCAGTGACGCCTTCAAAACAGTCCGGAAGTCCAATTCGGACCCCAAAGATGATGGTTCGTTCTCCCTACGAGAAGATGCGTGAGATGTCTCGTCATCATCATGTGGGTCTGGCGCGAATGGGTCCTTGGAGGATGCTAGTGATGGGGAGTTGTTTTGCGGGGGTGGGTGATCAAACCCATAGTCGTTCCCATACATTCTAGAAGACCGAGGGCTGAGTCTTGGCGAGAGGTTCATCATAGCATTATTAATCGATGCAGTCGCCATCATCGAATCACTATCGACCCTTAACATGGCCGGCCGACTCTCAACATGTCCTGAACGGTAGTTGTCAGTGTCACATGCGCCATCCCAAAACGTATCATAGTCATATTTGTGTATACCCTTGGTTGCGAGATCCTCTGCGGACCCTTTCCTTAATTCCATGGCTTTATTTGTCGCGCCCCAGGCAGTATACCCCCGAACCGCTTCCCTGATGTATGGCGCTGCCCGCCTCTTCGAGAACGCTCGCAACCAGGAACCACACCTCTCACTAATAAATGCGGCATCATGTACAAACCCACTGCTCGTAGCTAGTGAAATCGCGTGATCGTATTTGTCTAATATCTCTAGCTGCTGACTAGGTTTCTTGACTCTTGTAAACTCGGCCTCCAAGAACACGCTCTTGTGCAAAAAGGTACCTTTGGCGGTGGTGCTCCAAATTTGAATTTGCTTGATATTCCGATCAAGAAGGTCCTTTTGCTCGTCCGATATTGTGTCATATAGGTGCAGGAATGCGATTGACGAATAGAAATACGTAAGCGAAGCGTAAAAGGTCCCAGTAACCCCCCCGCTCATGGGCTCACAGTAGTGCGTTGCGAGGTCTGCCGCAATATCGTAGCGGCCGTATATTACCGCTATGATCAAACGGTACATATGGTAGAGATATATATGAGTCATGCTCTCGCTGCTAAGAAGCTTAGACAAAGCTTTGGAATCTCCCAGTTCTTCTCCTTCGAAGCATATCGGATCCGGGTTGCCGAGGCCTCGGAGATTAAGGAGAAATTGGAGAGGAAAACTCAACCACCACATCCCGGTTAGTTGTTTGAATTTCCGTATGCTAGGTTTCGTAGCAACCATTTTGGAGTGGACTGCACTCAAGTTCTCGCCGCCGAACATCCCAAAAGATGGGATCTCGGCCCTATCCGAGTCAGCCCAGGTTTCGGAACTAGAAGGTGATATCTTACATCGCGAAAACAGTGTAATCCACATTGAACAATGCTACACCTGCGGTAACAGCTTGGTGCAATGACTTAAGAACCTCGTTCATGCTGCAATGAAAGATTCCAATGTGACCGGCGTAGACCTCGTAGATTGCAGGCGCCGCAGGACACATGAGAGTATCCTTCTCAATGAGGTTTATGGCTAGTCTGCCGTAGGCATAACTTTTGAGGTGGGCTTCTTGCGTTCCCTCGGCAGAGAGTATAACACCGGTCATTAGCATAGGGTAGGCTCCGGCAGTAGATATCCCAAACTCCAGACTGATGGCCACACTCGTGAAGCATACCGCCTCCAGTAAGGCTGGCCTGCTCATGTATATCGGCAATAGCAAACTAGAAATCAGTTCTTGAAGCAATATCAGATTCTCATCTTTTAATCGGTGCATCTTCTCGAGAGCTTTGATCTGCGCGACGTCCATCAAAATCCTAGGTCTCATCATGTCGGCGTGCGATTTTGCCTTCGCATCATCGAGGGGAACCTCCAAACTCAGAACGCCCAATCCCAAAAGCCCAGTCTCAATCGTCTCGTTTAGTTTCCCCTGGACAAGAAGGCAGCTCATCTTGTGAACCAAACACCTTATCTTGTCTCGGGGTTTAATGCATTTCGGAAGAACCGCATCGGCGAGATTGATCGATTCCACATATTTCTGATGAGCGAAGTATCCCTCAATCAAGGATAAATTGATTTCCAATCCAACGTCCTCCGCATCAGGCTCTCGATCGGGCGCCACCCCTGGCCTGGCTTCCCACCCCATACTAAACCTTTTCCTCAATCTAGCTGTGGTGGCTCCCACGACTTCCTCCTCCTTCTCGTGATCATCCAGCAATTGCTTGGCGGTCAGGAAATACAAGAGGGCCGCGTCAAAGGCCGTCGCCGCGATCGCTGTCTTACCAGCTCGCAGATTTAGTTCCATAAGGGTGTGTCGTTCGTCCTTCTCTAGTGGTGATAGCCAGTGGTTTAGTTGGTTGACAATTTCGTATAGCATGCCGTCTAAATCCTCCTCCGGAACCTTCTTTAACAGCCTCGTCCCAATCATCCTGTGAACCCCCGCCCTCTCATTCTTGGGGATTAAGGAATAGGCCGCCTGCTGAACCCTATCGTGTAAAAACCTATAGGTGACCGCTTCTTCCTGATCCGAAGGCGAAGGCGAGAATCGCGCTGGAAAGTATGAGTCGCCACTTGGCAGATTCGATATTATGGTATTACTACCGCAACCTCCAAGCATGGATGAGTCCTCGTCAAGGGCAAGCGGTATTTTGTAATTCCCGCTTGTAGGGAGCAGTAAACCGGCATCCAACCCCCCCCATAAATCACTCGCCATCTCCTCCGGTTTCTTCCCTGCAGCTACGGCCAAGGACTGCAGGCCCACATTATCGGTCCCGATGCACGCTGCAAGCATCATCGCGGTCCGCGTAGGACCGTTGAGCTTGAGCATCTGCTTCACGAGTAAATCCACCACGGTAGGAGGCAAGTCATCGGCCTCAATGCTGGTCAGGTTGAATCTCCATTGCCCACCACCTTTGGCTCCGAAATCGAATACAATGTGGCCGCCCCGATGTAAGCTTTTCAATAATTGCATCACAAAAAATGCATTACCGCATGTCTTCGCATACACCAGTTCAGTCAGGGTCTGCATTTCAGCGTCCTCTTTCAATCGACCATAATCGGGATCCCGGTGAAGCGTGTCACCAATTATCTTTCTCACGGAATCCTGGTCTAAAGGGCCAAGCTCAATGTCCACTACGTCTACGCCGGCTCTGGTCTGGACGTATTCAAGCATTGGTGGTAGAGGGTGATCTTGGTCAATTTCACTATCCCTATAAGTGCCGATAATCAATAAACCTGTATGTTCAACAACCGTGGGACCGTTGTCAGCACATCTAATCAAGTATATCCCTAAATAACAAAAATCGAACAAAGCAATCCCAAGTAAAGAGTAATGGAGGCAGGAATTCAAACCCCAAGCCCCAAGCTTCCTACTTTGCTTGATACCCCATTTACCGACAACCCCGGTGTCGCCTACGCTCACTGCTCCCGATCTCCATTCTCGCATCTTTCTATTGGCTTCAGCTGCAATTCCAGAGATAAAGTTCAACTCGCTCTGAGAGCACCACTGAAGATCGTCCAAGAAGACCACTAATCCTCTTCTCCCAAAGACTGCTAGGAATCGGCCAATCACTTCCCGAAACCTGTTCTCCCTCTCAACTGGTCCTAGGTTTGCTAAGGGCTCATATTTGTAATCAGAACCTAGAAGCAGCTTCAGCTCTGGGATAACATCCACCAATACGGCAGCATCTCCATCCAGAGCTCTTATTGTTTCCGTCCGCCACCGAGAGAGACTCTGTATAGATTCAGAAAGCACCTGGCGCACGAGATCCTGAAGCGTTTGAACCAAGGTGAAAAAGCTAAAACCCCTTTTATATTGATCAAATTTCCCGGATGTGAAATATCCTCTGTTTTCCGCCACTGGTCGCTGGATTTCGTTGACAAGCCGAGATTTTCCCACACCAGATCCTCCCCTAACCATCACCATGCTGCATCCCCCTTGGTTCAAACATTTCTCATAGGCCCCCTTCAGCATCGATACTGCCTCCTCCCTCCCATACAGCTTCTCGGTGATCACAAATTGACTGGTTGTATCCAATTCCCCGACCCTCATACCTTCCAAACTCCGACCCTCCGTCATCCTCCGGATAAGCATATCAATGTCCGCTTTCAGCCCGGAAGCGATCTGATATCTGTCTTCCGCATTCTTCGCCAAAAGTTTCATCACCACAGCCGATACCGCTGTAGGAATAGAAGCGTTCACATCGGTGGGCGGCACTGGTTGCTGGGCAATGTGCTGATGGATCAATTCCAGTGGATCGGCACTCCGAAATGGCAAGAACCCCACAATAAGCTCATATAGCGCTACCCCGAGGGAATAGAAGTCTGCTCGGTAATCAACAGATCTATTCATTCTGCCAGTGCACTCTGGCGCAATATATTGTAAAGGAGCCGGATTTAATCCGCGCAACATTGTGCCTTCAGCTCTCCCAGGATCCTCCCGCTCTAAGCGCGATGCCAAATGCCATCCCCCTAGTTTCCCAAGCACCGGCACGCCCGCCCCCGTGGTCTTGGGTTTTTTTGTGACGATTATTGAGTGTGTATTCACATTATTATGCGTTATCCCGGCTTGATGTGCAACTGCGAGTATGTGTACAACATCCGAAAATACCGACAATATCTTGATCAAATCCGACTGAGTCCTTGGCTTGGCAACAACGGGGCGTGGAGACACTGGCATGGCCTGGCCGGAGGTGCCAATATACAGGGGCAAAGTGTCCGGCAAAAACATTTCCCTAACCGTCGTATGAATTGGTTCGTCATTGTATATCAATGTCATGCCACCATCAGGAAGATATTCCCAAGCGAATGCTCGAAGCACGCCGGGTAGAGAGGCTAGCGAGGCAGATGTCGAAAGCTGCGAGTTCAACCCGGAATTAGTAGTATTTGGAGTTGCCCCCGCAGACGCGGTGGATGGGGAGTGGGCGGAGGCATGGGGCGAGCCAACGTTTGTCTCTGAAAGTAACTTCCACTCATGGCGGAGGCGAGCGAGCGTGTCAAGATGGTTTACAGTGCAGAGCTTCAATACTATCGGAGCACCCGTCGATACCGATCTTGCTCTAAAGACTTGAATATGATTCTGGGCGACAGCACAACCTTTCGTTAGCCGCTAGAAGCCAATACCGAGCCACAGCCATCAAGGCAGAGGAAAGTAGAGAAACATCGATAAACTCAAGTCCGAAAGTAGAATTTATTGCAAAATTGCAGAGAGAAACCTACAATGGAGTAAACCGGTCGCAAATCCTCATAGCCTGGAACCGTCGGGAATGCCATTCCACCACTTTCCATAATCTCACCTACATCCCTCGGCTCATGGGTCTCTTCAAGTGCTATGATGCCATCCTTTCCGGTAGCTGCTGCCTCCTCGTCTCCCTTTTTCACAATCCCGTTCTGCACAGTCCCATCACCAACAACAATCATCCCGAACGGGGTAGCCGCAGCACCAGGGTCCACCACGCTTGACGCACTCCCGACCAGGAGTTGAGAAACAAGTAAAGACGAAGTAGGATCAATGCTTGGCCCCATGAAACTTGCGGGGCCTATAAGAGGTGGTACGGATACCGATGCTTGCGTAGGCGTTGGCGTCTGCTGCGGGGGGATTGTGGAGACCCTATTGATACGTGGGGAATTCGAAAGGACACCAACCGCCACTTGCGAAGAATAAAGAGAACTTCCATGACGAGAGTCCCTAGAAGAACCGGAACCCGTGGACATGTCTCCAGCGTATCGGACGACACCCCTTGTTTCCTCTCCCCCCTCTATCCCCTCGAATGTCTCGGTTAAGACGCAGAATCTATGGTGTGCGCCGTTCCGGTATAAAATGACGCTATTCCCCTCGGTTTAAGGGAGACAAAAGTGATGGGTAATTCTCCAGGTGTCGGTGACTATATGGTTTATCCGAGCATTCTCACTCTCAAAGTCCCCCCTCCTTGTTCCTGTTCCCCGCTCCTGGAATATCGGTCTTCGGTTCTATGGAGGGCCCGGGGAGAAGGATCCAAGACCAGCTGCTTTAGCTGCAAATTCGCAAACCCTGAATCCCTAGTAAATACCAAATCCAACGATCGGGGTGTGCGCGATTCGGTCCTTGGATTCCACGTGGCAGCGAAAAGGTCGACAATATCGTCTAATAGCTCCAGGGAAGTTAGTTTACAAGGGAGCCAAAATAAAAGTATCAAATGATCAACACCGGTGCGAGGCACCTAATGTATCGTACGTGTGGCGAAAGGGTAAGGATGCCCGAGCTGTCTTCGGAGGAGCGATAAGGTCCTCTTCCTCCTCGGCAGCTAGAGGGGGGTATCCGGAGGGGAGAGATTGTGCGGTGGTATAGGACGAGAAACCTTAATCCTCTCAAGTGAAAAAAAGGGAAATTGGGGAAAGGTGAAGGCGAGGAGTGAAAGGACTGAGATGAAATGCAGCGTTGTGGGTTGAGGAGAGAGGTATTGAGTATAGTACGAGTACTCGTAGGGGCAGCGGGATAGGTGGGGACACACCCAAGCAACCACCGATAGCTGTGATTTAGGCTAGCCTACCGTAGGCGCGATAATTGTCCCACACTTCCCTTTTTTTTTCTTCTTCTTCAGGGGGGGTGAATGAATAACCAAGTGAACATTGAACAGTGAACAGTGAACTCAAGGCAATAGATGAAAAAAAGGTTCCTTGTATGATATGTGAGGGTGCGATAACCTGAGCCGAGAGTATTTTAGATGCGGCACTGCAATTTGCCCGCAGAGATCAACACCATTCACTGTCTACTCGTATTAGAAGTAAAACCCTCTGGGGGGGGATGAGGCCAAAAGAAAAAGAAAAAAAAGGGAACCTACAGGGCGGGTACCGATAGCCAACATTGGTCTAACTAGAAGGAGGATAATTACCAGTACGAGTACAAGTACACTTGTACTCGCATAAAGCTCCCCTCGCCGGATTTCTCTCCCGGGCTCATCAGAGGACCGTATCATACTTAAGTGCTCGAGTACTGACTGGTACAGTACAGCACTTGTACTGTACTACAGAACTCGAGTAGAGAAAGTGTTCCAGGATTATTGGTGGCACTCGGCCCACGCCCATCGCGATGATTTTTTTCCCCTCCTCAATTCCCTATTCTTTCTTCTCCTTTTCACAGTATAATATACCTGCCCTTGTTTGCGCAAGTGAAAATTCCCTTAAATTTTACCCTCTCCGTTGCCGATAGCCCTTAGCATCCATCTTTCTCTGTGGCTCGGCGAATTGCAAAGTTGATGCAGTAGAGTACTCGATCAAAGGCTGTAGACGATGGTAATCGTGGGGGCGATAGTTATCATGCCAGCAGTGTGTACTTGTACAGTACTGTACAGTACTTGGGTACTGTCTTCCACCAGGGCAGCCATAGTCTACAGTGAGATAATAGGAACCTTCTCGACAGGGAATTGTATCGTACAAGTAACTTACAGTAATGGAATTTAGATTATCATTGCTTTTCTACTAGACCGGAGGCAGCAGGTCATCCATCTGATTTGCGTCAAGTTAAGGATTCTGGGAATTGATTCCTATCAACGGAGCCTGTCGTTAGACTAGTCCCGACGCTTCCCCGACGCAACAAATGATCAAGCTGCTAGTACCGTACAGTACCCTGCAGGCCGCTGGAGTAGAGAGAGAGAGGTGTCTACTGTACCCGTACTACGACTCTCATGCTGGCGGAAGAGTTTGCTCGACCATCTGGGAGCAAGATGGATCGTATTCATTGGCATATTAGATTCGCCAACACGGCAGATCAGCGGCGAATTAACAATTTGTCGACTTCGTTCCTTCGAATCCTCCCTCCCTCCCGCCAGACATGCACGGATGGGTCGGGAGGAACAAGGAGGGGGGAGTTGGTGAGACGGAACAGAAAGGCGAAACCCCCTGCGCAACAAACTTTGGGCATCAGGCAAAGACGAGAAGCATCAGGCAAAGGATCGAGATTTTGTCCACTGATCGGATATATGACAGATGTCTGCAGAGGGGAATCCAGGCGCACGGCATCTCCACGCTTGCTCGGGCTTTTTCTTCTTCCCCTTCTTCGGTCCAGACTCTCTAAGCCCAAGGTGGTGTAGCGAAAGCAGCGCAGAACAACGACCAACCAGTGTGGTGCCTATGGTGTGATTTAATACCAGCGAATCTAACCATCTCAATCGCAACCATTATATTCTACATGATCGCAGGAATTGGCTCTCTTGTGACCTTACAGTGTGACCCACCCTATGGGAATAGAAACAGCCAAAGTTCTCGAGGATCAAAAAAAGCAACGAGGCGAATACCTGTGGTGTGCATAGTACAAGTACAGTGCGAGTACTGTACCGCACTCTACTCGAGTAAGTGAGGGGAGGGGAAGTGGGGATGGCCAGCTATTTGGAAGAATCGCAAGAATTCGGAAAACTTCGCATCACTCTCATCACACCCGCGCGATGACGTAGATCAGTCCCCTATTGTTACCCATTGTGGCTGGAGAGAGAGGCTTTTTGCCTAACCCAAAGTGTGCTGAGCCGAAAAAAGGAATTTGGTTGGGAAAAAAAGAAAAAAAAACGTCAAAACCAAAAATCTGGACAAACGCGGATTCCGTTTATTGGTATTAGAGGCTTTGCAGGGACGCTCCGACAGATGAATTGGCAAACAATCCTAGCCTTTTGCTAGGAGCAGTCTGGAAGCTATGATATCAATCTTGGATACTTTTTTCAACTGGACCACAGAAGAGGCGAGAGGAGGAAAAAACTAAGATACCGACCGGATGTGTCGAGCGCGATAGAGCACAGCGTTTGCCCTGACGGCCCACGACCCAGTGCGACAGACCACAGCAGTTCGAACGCAATAGGTTAGTCTCCCCTTCTCATCCTATCCCATATCGGCACTCCATATCGGCACTCCTTCTACTCGAGTACCGTAGTACAAGTACTCGTACTCTGAGAACAAGTCAGGGCCGCTGGTAGCGCGTTATGATATATTGAGCATATCATTCGCTGACGGAAAACCAAATACCAGACCTAGAGAGCTTTCTGTGGCCGGCCTCGCATCGGCTACGCTAAGATTTGAATTATTTCGATCCCGTTCGAGAGGTCAGTGTTGGCAAATCGTGGGGGCGGATCCCAGGGGCTGTCCAACGCAACGCCTTCTTTGGCAGCTGCCATACGCCCATGGATTATCACTCGGACTGCGCGTCGGACTGCCATATGATTTCGAAATCCTTTATGTTCCCTAGAGCTGCGTTGGCCTCCTTTATCTCCATTTCCGTCGGAAGCCGAGCTAGGACTAATAGAGGTTACTGTGACTCCCTTCCCCTTTATGTAGTTGTCCCTGTTCTTATTCTTTGTTCATAATATGTTCCTTCCAGTTCCCAAGCGAATAGGCGTGTGTGGGAGATACTTCTGGAAGAAAGTAGCCGATAAGTTTATAAATAGTCAGACTATCTCCCATACTCCCAGTGTTGGTAGACCACCAAATATTCGATCAGAGAAATCTAGAAAGTTCAACTTCATACTGATCCCGTTCAGTTCCGAAGATAAAATGTCGGTTGAACCGATGACCCTATTATAATATTGGATGAACCCGATACCCGCATGATCCCAACCACATAGTACCTATATTACCACAACCCGATAGCAGTATTACTCCACATAGTAGAATTACGGGTTTGGCCCGTAAAGCTCAACCAAAGTGACTACGTTTCGAGTATATTTCGGGCAAATAATCGAAAGCCCTCCACAGAACTAATACAAGCATAAAAGAAACATCTCCCACCCTTACTTCTCTTCGCTCTTGCATCCAATATTTACAACACGGTCCACGCTTGCAACTGCGCCCATATCAGGCACGCCGCCTGTATGGTGAATCCACCTACCAACCCGCCCTTGCCATGAGAGCTACCGATATTCAGTCTTCTCGCTCCCTTTTTTTCCCCTCTCTTGCTCCCCTAACCACCTCTGCTGCCCCCATTTTTATCTTATTGGTGCAACAATAAGATAGCCAGTAAGTCAAATCCCGGTATCTAGGGAATTATAGAGGCTGATGAGAGAGGATGGAGTAGTTTCTGGCTGTGCATCCCTAACTATAGGGGATACCCAATTTATGGGTAGAATGGATAGGGAATGGGGGAACATGAAGACTGAAATGTCTACCCCCCCATATCCTAATAATTCCACAGCAGTTACTACTGCAGTATAGAGGGTAGCAGAACCCCTCATCCTTCTATCCTAATAATTCTGCAGTAGTTACTGCTGCAGGATAGGAGGTAGCAGAATGCCTTACTCCTCCTCCCATCCCAATAATTCTGCAGCAGTAATTACTTTTGCAGTATGGGGGGAGTGGTATTGCACACCCCCTATCCTGGTAATTCTGTGGTGGTTTCTGCTACAAGATAGGAGGTAGCAGAACACCTAACCTCCCTCCCATACTAACAATTCTACAGCAGTAATCACTTCTGCGGTATGGGGGGGGGTATTGCTTACCTCCTATTCCAGCAACCCTGCAGTAGTTTCTGCTACATGATAGAAGCAGAATATTTAACACCCCTCCAATCCTAACAATTCTGCTGCAGTAATAACTGCTGCAGTCTGGGGGTGTAGAGTTGCTAACTCTACTTTCATGAACACTCTGCATTGGTTACTGCTACAGGGTTGAGGGTAGCAGAACTCCTCACCCTTACCCCCCTCCCCTAATAATTCTGCAGCAGTAAATGCTGCTGCAGAAGGGTAAAAGAGTATGAGGACACACTACTCAGTTATCTTAACAGTTCAGAAGCGCTAACCACTGCTGTGAAATAGGAGGAGGGGGAGTGGTAATATTTCCATTTTTTTCAATTCTGCTATTGCAGAAAAAAAGGTAAGGATGATAATTCTCATCTTACTTATATTCTTACAAACTAATACCTGATTATTACAGAGAAAATACATTTATATTAACAATAAGAAAGTTAATATATTTGTTGATATGGTTTTCTCTATTAAGTATGTTCTTCTATCCCCAGGTTTCCTCTTTTAAGATTTTATCTAGCTTTAGATCTAACAATTTCTTCTCTCTACAGTTTTTATTTTTATTGAAGTTAGGTTGGTTTGTGGCAGCCTTAAGCTTTCTCATATATATATTTAACTAGAAAGTCATAATACTTACTTCCTCTTAGGCTGCTCCTGTCTTTCTTCTTCTCTCCCCCCTCTCCCCCCACCTATCTTCCTCATCTTCTTTTTATCCTGTCATTCTGTCATATTAGGTATGTATACACTCAATTTATCAGTTACTTATATATTCGTGAGTCTTAGACTGTAACTGACTTTAAGCAATAGTAGATGACTTAATATTAAAAATAATAAGAGGGGGAATTACTAGAGAAAGAAGAAAAAAAAAGGAGGGGGGGGTATATAGTTAATGTAGTACATTAATTAAATTTTATTTTTAACACTTAATAAACAAAATCGTGAAATCTTTTTTTTATTCTTATATAATTTATATACTTGTTAAAATACGGGAAGATGCACGCAGCACCATACAGTCCTATTACTACAATATGGTAAAAATAAAATCTTGATCACATTGCTCCATCTCATCCTCCAAGCTTCCCAGAGAAAGCAAAATTCTTTAACAAACCTCTGGTAGATACTGGTATGTACGCCACCCAACTACTCTATAACTAACAACCTGGCCACTTCAAGAGGAGTCGCACGACAAAGGACAATTGGGCAAATGTCTTCCCGCAACTTACGGGTAGACACAGTGAACAACGGATCGGATTTTGGCGGAGTACTGTTCATGGTAAAGCGATCCCATGTCGTGGTCTGCCGGATTCATATCTGGTCTGTGAGGTGAGTGACCCTACAGCCCCCGCGTCGGATTGTTGTTCTCATTTCCGTTCGTGGTTAGCCTGACTTATAGATTACCACCGCTTTAGAAGTTATTGCAAACCCATATTCATCGGAACAGACATTCACGTACTCCACCAAAGTACTCTCCGTCTATCCGTACATATGAGCGGAAATTTGCAAGTAGCAGCAATGCCAGCGAATACGTGGGTGTTTTTTTGTTTTTTTTTGACGGGTCTACTATGAATAATCTCGACCTCAAGCTCTCGAATTCATCCCTACTAACAAATAACAGGTAAAAAAAAAGAGAGAGCAACTCAATTCGCTCCCATGAAATGCATATATCATAACAAACAAACAGCCTCTGCACACATATCACCCCAGAATTCACAAAACATAGCCGACTCAGGAGCCCGCCACCGCTCAAAACAATGAAACAAACGCACATATTATCACTCGGGCATAGAATATCCCCCTCCAGCCTATTCGCCCAGAAATAACGCCATAAAAGTGAAAAACACTGTTAAAGCGTTCTTCTAACCCGCGAGAAAAAGCAAGAATAAATCGCATCCACCGACGAATCCCCCGCCATTAAATCCCAAAACCGCCGTATGATAAGATGCTTTTTTTTTTTAATTCGAGTGAACGGGGCATTGATTCGAACAGCTGCTGTTCGGGGTGGGGGAAGCAGTTCATCTCACCACTGCTCACCGGTAGCTTTCCGGAAGTGGGTGGTTTTGGTGGAGGTTTGTGTTGGATTATTCGGACCTGTCTAGAACAGCTTCTCGCAGTGCGGAGAGGTGGTACGGGAGGTATTATTCACGTCGGGTGAATCTGGAGAGCGGTATGATATGATACAGTGCCGTGGTCAATCATGGAGGAAAGGAAACAATCCACAGAAGGTGAGCGAGTGAGAAAAGAAAAAATGTCACAGGTAATAATACCTCTATCATACACTCCACTACAAGAACCCCAGCTTCGTATGATACTATCCATCTAGCCGGGAACAAACCGGGGAACCATTTTTTCCCTTCTTTCTCTCTCCAAAGCGCCCCCAAAAAGGATTGCCCTTAGAGGCATCATAACCCTTCGATTTTCCGCGATTGCACACCGCCCACCACCGCCACTGTTAGGGCACTTGTATCGTACCGGCAGAGGACCGTACGACGTACTCTGCCCGTCGTAGGCACCTATCAATCAATACACCTCCCGTTGTGGAAGAGAGGAGTATAATTCGGGAAAAGATTTTTCTCTCTTTTTTTTTTTTTAAGAAAGGGGCAAGTGTGATGGGCTGGTAAGTTTTGATCTTTGGAGTCGTCCTCTGTTACGTGAGGATATCCTCGCACGGGCAGTGCTGTCAGTGTATCACGAGCTAGCATGCGGACACCCGTGCATGGTCTTTCCTATTGTGGGCATAGAAATTATTCGTTTATCCCCTCAGACTATCTACCTGCCCTTTTGGTATCAGGGTTAGCCGAGAGTGTGTATGGTGCCAGTAGCCACTGTCCCGGCACAGTTTTTGTTCCTTCGGTTTTCATAGATTGACGAGGATGAGATCTTCATGGTTGGTCACTCGGTTTTAGCTCTGTGGTTGAACTCCTGAAGACATTAAATTTTCGAGGCCATGCTAACAATTCACGACTATATGATTTCTCATTACTTAATACACTGGCATCTATACCCATCTAGCACCAGGTAATCCCATCCCCCATGCATTCACAATATTTCCACATCGCCAACCATTACATAATAACCCGAGCACAGAATTAAGCCCACAACTGTAGATTATTGCAGGGGGCAACTTCTAAGCTAAGCTAAAGAGAGGATTCACTCCTTCCTCTCCACCACCTCTCTAGTGCCACTCTCGCCCCTGGCGACCTTTTTCCCCGCGCTGCCAAACACCACACCTTCAACCCTCTGGTCCACCTCATCAAGCTTGTAATTGGTCATGCAGAGACCGGCAGGCAGCATTGGAATACACACACAAACAGCAATAATCAGGAGGATGCGCATAGTCTCGTCGTAAGATTTGATAATTGCTGTTCGCTCGGGGGATCCCATGGGGTAGCTGGTGGCCACGACGGCGGAGCCGTATATCATCGTCATGTTCGCCTTCGCGGCCTCGGGAAGGTAGAGCATTAATTTGTTCTGGATGTTGTGTGACCAGATCGCCCCCGAAACGGCCGATCCGACGGCTCCACCGATGGACACAATTGTCAGGAAGAGCGCAGTTGCGGCGGCCACTTCCTGGTGCAGAGAGGCGGCCTGCACTCCCAATTGGGCGGGGACGTTTAGCATGCCACCGCCGATACCGACGATGATTTGGGTCCAGATTATCTGAGCGTTGCTAGAATCGATGTTGCGGTAGCGGAGCATGAGCCCGATCCCTAGCATGTAGATTAAGATTCCGCCGATCATGTAGTACTTGTAGTGTTTTGTATATTTGATAACTAGGGAGATGATGACGGATGAGACGGTCGAAGCGAAAGAGAAGGTTAGGGTGATGTGGCCAGCGGCTACAGAGCCGGTGTTGCGGGCGACCATGAGGTAGGAGTAGAAATAGGGTTGGAGGGAAAGATAGTATGCCACTGTGGTTGGTCTGTTAGTACGTATTTGTCCGGCTACGATTGCGGTGATGCTCACTAAAGTAGAAGAAACCAAGAACGCAGCCAGCAATGACAGTCCTGTTCTTGAACAATCTCAACGTCAAGAGAGGCGTAGGAGCAGCCTTCTTCCACATCTCCCAGAGCGGGAAAAGGATCAAGCAGACACCTCCGATAACTGTGATGCCAATTAGCCCTTCTTCCAAATCCCCCAGCCAACAGATATAAACCCACCAATAGCAGCGATAATGCTCGGATTCTTCCATTTCCCCACAGCCTGTCCACCGAGAGTCAAGGGCACCAGCAGCAAACTGAAAGCCGCAACCAGCAGCAAAACTCCCATAATGTCCAACTCCGTCCAAAGGCTCTTCAGGAAGCTGACAACACCCTGCGCCTTCCACGGATATTCTGGCAACAACCCAGCCTTCGAGGCCTTCCTCTGATTAACACACAGAGCGATAAACAATGGCAGCGAGAGCACAGGCGTGATGATAGTCCACATAGCATACCCCCACCTCCAAGGTCCAGTGGTAAAGTGCTCGGCAATCTCCGGCCCCACCCAAACCGTTATCAGAAATGGTGTGTCGGGAAGCGAGGAGAGCAACGCGCGGTTAAGAAGATCGGAGGTATCGGCAATGAAGATCTGCTGCAGGATGCGGAGGCCCGTGGATCCCGCAGCGTAGAATATTTGGGCGCTAGCGTAGGTCGAGATATCCTTCGAAGCAGCCATTTGGATGTATCCGAGGATGTAGAAGAGCATTGAAATGGCAAACGCTTCAGTTCGTCCGAAGACGTCAGCGACTTTAGCCATTGGGGGTTGGACGACGGCTGTTTGCTCGTGGCGAGTTAGTCAACGGTGAAGCCGCATAACCAGAGATGGGGTAGGGTGGTCGCCATACCCATGAGAACACTCCCCACAACACCAACGGTCGACAGCAGGGAATGCGAGGAGAACGAGGATGTTGCATAGAATGCGAGCAAGCTCGTTACCTGAATATCAATCGATGTACAGAACGCCATCAGGAAGATACTATCACCACCGTCAATTATCCGCCAATCAATCAATCATTCTCTCTTTACTTCCATTTAACCGATCACACAGCGCAAGATGACATAACATACCCAGCATAAGCCACATACAATGCCCTCCTGGTCCAAGTCTTTGCAACTGCTTCAACCCGCTGCACACCCGTCTGTAGAATCACCCCCTCGGAGCCGGCACTCGACACAGTATCATTGCCATTAAAGCGCGGAACCGTAGATTCTAGATCGGTAGACTTCATGACAATAGCGATAACTTTTCCCAAAGCCGTTAATATTCAGAAAAAAGGAAATGGCGAAACAATACTAGCAGACCGCCTCGCAGTTATTTTAGAAGGCAAAGTCCGTCAGTGGGTAAACAAGAAATCCCAAGGCACAGAACCGAAGGAAGAAGTCACGTCGAACAACAGCAGTATAGGTCGTCAGGTGAGGCTCGAGGTGAACTGAGGCGAGATGGGGGGGAGGACGCTGAACTTGGGTATAAATGAGCAGTGTGCGAGTTTCCATAATATTATACGGTGGAAGGGGAAATCCCACTCATTTATCCATTCCCTCCTGCGAAGAAAGCAGACAATTACTGTACCAATCCCCAACCCCATCTTTGCCCAATTCCCATCTCCCATACTTTTCTTTAGAAAAAGAAAGCGCTACTAACTCCAATCAGCAAGAACCAAAACATTCCCCTGCGCTTACAGTGGCCAAACAGTACCTAATAACAAACTCGTAACATCGACATCAGATGCCAAAATCAAACCGTCCCATCCCAAATCCGCCATACAAGCAAGAAAAAGGCCGACAGACAGGCAAATTGTCCCCACCGCATGTCACTGTAAACACTCATCCATCCACCCAACAAACCGGTTTCCTAATCGAATTATACAACGATCAACGCGGTAAGCAGAGAATGGAAAAAGAGTGTTTGCGCAACAAAATACCCCCCCCCCACCCTTGCTCAACGATGTGCGCGGAACCTTGTTCGGTCGTCCACGGTGGGTAAATAATACCGTACGCTAAATAAGTACGCTCGGATCGGATCAGATATGATAAGGCAAGCGGAGCAAGGTAAAAAAGTGCGGCATCATAAGGTACGGTAGGTAATACAAAAACGTTGCAAAAGGAAGTTCGCTCGCGCAATTCAGTCCGAGAGAGTGAGGGGGTTTGAAAAAAGTGCAGGTCATCCCGTTCCCCCGGTGGTGCATTCCCCCAACCCCAATATCACACACCATCAGATCAATCAGATTACCGGTATGATACCATCCCAACCAGTCCGTCCGCCAAGCCCAGCCAAAGGGAAAAAACACAGGGAAAAACCCCCCCACTTTACAGGGATCTTGATGCGCTTTATCAAATCCTGAGATAACTCTAGTTTTCCTTGCTTTTTTTCGCTTGTTGTCAGACCATAATCTCCCAACCGGTGAGCGAGTATGCGGCAGAACTAATCGGCGTTATCTGATTTTAGGGTTAGATCGTTACTGATAACGAGTGGGTACTATGAGTAGTATCATACCCCTGTAGATATGAGAGGAGGAAGAGGAGGGGAAGGAGAGGAGTTGGGACGGGGAGTTCCGAGACGATTCCTCTTCCTCCTTCCCTCTCCCTCGCAATGGATGAAGAGATAGTGGGTACTACAGTATGGACGATGGACGATGGGAGAGGAGGGAGTAGTTGGAATTCCCGGTGATGAGTTCATGGATTGAAGGGAGGGGAGAAATACCGGTATGTACTGTACCCGCAGATGCATGTATGATAGATAATATGCGAGTACAGCAGACTGCGGTCTACCGCACAACATCAAGACTTGGAAAACTGCTGTAATAGCAGTTGCACATCTTGAATATATCTTTGTCAAAATCACAGCCCGCAATCCAGGAGCACCGTACTATAGTCTAGTCTACCTGGTAATGATATCTACTATCATACTGTGCTTGTATGAAAGCAATGACGCGGCACACAACACAAGACGGCCACAGCCAATTACCATGCAGCCAGCCCGCCAAGTTCATATAATATCATTTCATTCTATCCCCCCCCGCCGACCCCGCTTGCAGTCGTGTGAGCAACGCCACAGGGTATTCATTGACACAAGTACAGTATGATACATACTGCCACAGATGCTTGTACACTACCGTACAGGCATATACAAGGATTTCTTTATTATACTCTACCCGGACTCGACACTTCTCCCCCGCTCCGGGCAGTGGGGGATTCACTTTCCATCACCTGCAATCTAGTCGTCTTTTATCACGCACTCCGGCAACTGCACGAAACACCGCGCCCACGGTTGCGGTTTGTTGTTATTCCCTACTTACCGACGAGTGAGCTTTTGTTGTGGAATTTTTAGCTGCGGTACAGGGTAAAGCACCAAGTTATGCTAGTCAGTATTCCAATCGGTGTGACAGTCAATACAGTAGGATTTGGGGGGTTGGGAGGGAAGGAGGGGGTGATTCTGTTGGAAATGGCGGTAACTGTTAAAATCCACTACGCAGCATTGGAATTTGCTTCTAAAGCCTGACCACCCGAGATCCGTGCGCACTACCGGCATACCATTCCTCCCAGCTAACTTGGGGATCCCAAGCGGATTCCCATTTGAAATTTTGTAGTAGCTGTGGTATGGTACAAAGAAAAAAGCTATCCATCTACCTACAACTAAAACCGGCAACTAATCTCATGAGTACTTCCCTGCACATCCCCCTCAACCCAGTGCAACAAATCCGCAACCCTCGCTCAACCCAAAAGTTGCAAACATAGTGGCTCAAAGGAAAACAGCAAAGGGGGGGGGTGGTTCAATATTCGAAATCGTCATCAACCCCCTTGGCTCCAGTTTTATGCGCAACTTGATCCTGGCGGAGATACATCTCCGCGATTTGACTAGAACTGGTCGCGTCCTCACCGGTCTTATCGGTCCTGGGGCCAATAAATCTCGGGAACCTGAGACTAACGCCCTTATCCGGGTGTCCAGCCAGGCCAGCTGCGGCCTTGTAACGAGGGGACAAGGTCAAATCGGCTGCTTTAACCTCCCAGAGGACTTTAGGTTCGAACCAAACATCCGGTTTGCCCGCATTACCACTTGGATGGTCGTAGAAAGGCTTGGCCCTGTCAATTTCGAGGGGGTGCAAAGTCCCATAGAACTCTTCGAGTTCAGCCTCGGTGAAACCAGTACCAATATTGCATAAGGATTCATAGTTCTGAGTACCAGGATTGTAACAAGCTAGTAGAAAGGAGCCATAAACGGAAGTGCGCTTGCCCCTGCCCCAGTAGGCGCCAATGACAACCAAGTCCAAGGAGTCTCCTAACTCATCGATATAATCCTTCTTAATCTGATCGTGGCGCGCAAAATTTTTATCAGATAAAAAATCCCTCAGATCGCAACAAGGAGGGGATGGGGGCTTGCGCGCCGCTTATCAGATGGAAGGGGAGAACGTGGAAATGAAGGGCTGCACTTGCAAGGGTCTCGACACAGGTCCAGCTCGCTAAAAAAACAAAAAAACAAAGCAATAAAATAAAAAACTGAGTGAAAAAAGCAACTTACTTTAAGCCAATTACGACTCCTCTGACTAGGCTCATAGAAGCTCTCGGGACCGTCCATCATTTTAACCATTAGTCCTTCACAAGAGTCCTTCACACTCTGGTCTAGGAAGAGACGGATTTCTTCGAGATGGCTACTATCCATGTACCGAGCAAACACGAACTGATTGGGAACTTCGATGAACGTTTTATGCATGAGCTTCCTCCTATCATCGAGAGACTCACGAACAACAGGCTTCAAACGTTTAAGCAACAATGTTAGCAGCGTATCGCGAATCAAACCCAGGAGCAGATCCCACCACACACCTTTCCATTCAAGAATAGAAGGTCGAATGCATGAACACACACTCTGATCTTTACATCCTCTAGTGCGACATCTTTCTTTTTTCTGGTCTGAAGCATTTGAAATGGCAGGAGACGATTATTGGTCTCATCCCACCCGACCGCTTCACAATCAAGAACAAAGCTCTCAACCTCGGGCCTAACCCACTCGTTCATCGCCGCAAGGATGTCAGGATACTTGCCACTCAGATCCTCCGAGTTGCGAGAAAAGACCTTGGCAAGATTCTTGATTGGTTCTCCGCTAAGAGTAGCTGGCGGATACTCAATTGAAGACTTTGGCGACACGTAATGGATTTGGGCACGTTCCCCGTCGTACTTGTACTCGCAAGTAAAGCGTTTATTTTCAAACCTGTCAAGAACCTCTGATATCGCTTTTGTTGGCTTTGCTAACATGGGTTTTACAGGGACACCTACAGGGTAATTAGTAACAAATTTCAATTTTACCATGATGCTTGAAGAGTGAAAATACCAGGTTGCAACTTGCAATACTTCTTAATATCCATGATGCCGTGTTCTCTCATAGCGGGTATGATGATCTCGTAGCTCGGCAACTCACTATAGATGAAAGGGTTAGGTGAATTTCATAAATTGTTAAAGCTCGTCGTTGAAGGTACAAACCTATACACGCTTCTGAGATTGAGCTCCGACTGATCCAACATTGCCGTAGTTGGTGTTTTGCCAACAAGCTCCTGTTCGTGGGTGATCATCGCACTGCTTAATGAGACCAAGACAGTTCGTTCCGCAAGTCCCAACCTGAGTTTACCTTCCAGTCCTCTAATCAGGAACTTTGCTTCATCTCCCTTTGCAGCAGCGAGGAGCTTTCTGATAGCCGAGACCTTGCGGCCCTGACCACCTTCACCTTTAGTCTTTGCGATGCCCAATAAGCCTTTATGAACAACAGCGATAGTCAAGGGCCGGGGAGCAAAGAGCGTCTTCTGATTATTTCTGCTTTTCATTGCAACAAGTCCTAGGTCACCACACTCTCTCTGATCCTCTCTAATCCTCTCCAAGCTCCTACCACAACTCTCACCAATAGCTTTCATGAGCAAACTCTCGCCAATACCCATTTCGACACCCTCGAAATCAGCGGCAAGTTTGTTGATCATCAAGTGAATTACCAGTAAAAGCTCATCAGGAGAAAGCTGAAGAACCTGCCTCAGGAATCGAGATGTATGCGAGATTTTCTCAAGACGTTTGGTCGTTGACTCCAGGAGATTAAAGGTTGTTACTAAGGCCGCATAGGGGGTCGGCTCACCAGCAACCCAATCGGGATATGCTGGAGGAACGGATTTAGATAATTTTTTAATCATCTCGCGGCCTGCCGCAGGTGCAAGTGAAGGCTTCTCAGTCCCACTGTCTGAATCTAATGCCTTGTGTGTCGCAGAGCTTTCAGGCTTATCCACAGCTTCAGTGTCCGAAGCGGCCCCTCTCTTTTTAGATCTCTTATCAGAAGGCGACTTTTTAGCAACTTTAGCCTTAGACCCAGACTTAGATTTAGATATCTTAGGTGTGCTTGAAGGAGATTCTGGAAGGGGCGGCTCAGACTCTCCCGACTCCTGAGGAGAGACAACCGGTGAAGAAATAGGCGAGGACCTGGCACCCTTTGTAGTTCCAGAAGGCGAAACAGGCGTATTCACATCGACGGCCTTTCCCACAACTTTGCCTTTCCTTTTTTTGGCAGTCGCCTTTGGAGAATTGATGATCGGCAAACGCTTTCTGGGTGCGATGTCTTCATCTGACAATTCGGACTCATCGCAATCCTTTTTGAGCGGTTTGGTAGTGGGAGCACTTTTAGAACGTTTGCTAGGAGGCGCCTCGTCTTCAGAAGTTTCTGTCTCCTTCTTGATATTTGAAGGTTTAATACCGCACTTCCGAGCAGCTAGTAAAGAAATTACGTTAGCAAAAGTTTCAAAAAAAGGACATTCTGTTTGTTTATTTGCAAGACCCACCAGGTCTCTCTCTCTTCGTCGAGGAATTCCCTAGAGCTTTCTGCTTGCTCGAACCGATCGCTGGCTCTGAAGCATCAGACATCTCCGTTTCCGAAAAGCTAACACCGGCCTTCGTATACCCTGCACCGCCATCGGATCCGTCATCCTCCGGAATTGTAGGTTTCTTCCGAGCCTGGCCTCTGGCAGAGGTCTTCCTAACCTTAGGAGAAGCCACATCGTCGGTATCGGCGGCTTTGCCAGGCTTACTGATTGTCTTGAGCTTCGATTGAATGGGAGTGGCCGGATTGGTGCCGGCTGGGAGGCTAAAGAACCGTCTATTGGATATAGATTATAGGTATAAGCATATAATCACCGTGAATAGAGAGGAATCTCCCCAGGCACAACGCGGCAGATGGGGGAGAATAGGAAAGGAAAACAGCGGAACGGGGAAAGAAGTGTGAGAGATCCAAGAGAGCAAAAAGGTGTTGGAAGAAACACACCCTAAGGTCGTCTGAGACTTTACATACCCCAGAGTCGTTTGTTTTTTGCTTGACGACATTGTTCCAAGAGAAAATAAATGACCGCTGAACGTTGGGCAGACGCGATGCGCTCTCCGAATGAGCAACGGAGGGCAGAAGAATATCCTGTGCGAAGCCACAGCGGAGGAGAGTTAGGAGAAGCGACGCGTTAAATGTTTGTGGCAAATAGGATATTCGGTGTGGGGGTCAGCCGGAGAGGATCAAGGCTGATGCTTAAATTGTATCAAAGCGAGAAATAAAGAACGTGTGTCACTGCAAGTGTTGGAAAATAATGATACGCGCCTCCCGGCGTGCCTGAAATGTGGCTGCGCTGAGTGTTCAGCCACGCTTTTCAACACAGCCACAGGGGAGAGAGGAAAGCTGACTGCGGGAGTCTACCCGTGCTGATCGGGACCGGTGGGGAATGATTAACGTGGAGTCAACCCGGTCATGGGGGAATGAAGAGCACAGGAAACGAGCGAAAAGAGAGAAGGGGCGTCGCAAGAGAAGAGGCAGCGGCAATAATTTTCACGCACAGAGAGGTCTGAATTCGCTTTATGCTTGAAGAGCTTGCTGAATCCTCTTCCCACTTTTCTTGTGAGGCTTCTTTGGAACAATCGTGGTAGTACCGGTACTGGATTGTTAAGTTAATCTCTCTCACACTGGATATAAGGGTGAAATGAGAGGGATTTGATGAGCAATCTTTGAAGGAATGGTTTGGGTTGCATATTATTCCAGATTTTTTCCCTGAAGGCCCAGGGCATGAATCTAACATGCCTAAGCTTGACACAACACGGCCAGGACCAAAAAACGTATCAATAGTCGGTCTTCTAGCCTCATTTTATTTCTATTATAAGTATTATCGTTATACTTATTTTCAGGCATTCCAACTATATTGGTGATTCTAGACTCCACGATCTGCGGGGTTGAACCGCTTTTTTTTTTCTGGAAAATCAGACCAGATAGTCCCCACTAAGCCCCGGAGCCTCAAATTGGTTAATGTGTGGACTAGTAAGGTATGATGGCAGTCTTGTAACGCTAGGGCTCTGTTTTTAAAAAGTGTTCCATCACTAGATCAATTGCCCTAGGATGAGCGCGTTCACAACTCCATGTGTTCAAAATGAGCGACAAGGTAAGAGGATGGTAGGGTTGTGAGGAAGCGAGGGGCGAACGTGAACGAAGGGAGGAAACAAGCAAGGGGAAGGTAAGGAGAAAGTTTGGAGCGAAAGAACGAAAGCGGATCCGGAAAGGGAACTGAGATGTTGAGTAGGCTATACTCGTATTTCACCCGGTGACACTTAACAACAGGCAAGGAAGCCATTGATGCCTTTGCACACGATCAATATGGAGTCATCAGGCTTGCGCCAGTGGGCATTCCATCAAACTCCGGTCGATAGGTTCGTACGGGAACTGGAAAAGTAGAAAGAAGGGAAAGAAGGGGAGAAAAGAAAATCAAATTTTCGGCGCGGTCGTGCACCTGGAAAATCTTGTGGTCACCCTCCTCTTTGTATGATAGGGAAGGGAAGGAAGGTGGGGGAAGACGCTTTTATGCCTCACCCCCACAAACACTTCCGACAATAGCCGCCCCACGTATGATATTATATCAAAAAATTAACCATAGGTAGGAAATAAGAAAATTAATGAGGATACTTGTACGCATAATATATAAAGAAAAAACAAATCCCTGTCCCCACCATGCCCACTCGTCGCGCCCATCACAACATCGATATACCACTTAGGTGATTACATGCTCCTATGGACGGCTCAAATCCTCTGGAGTCAGTTGGAACTAGATAGAGCAATAGAAAGGATGCCTGGTGCATTCTTATAGTCTTCATTTGTCATCAATAAGTAGGTTTGTGGGCTTTTCGAATTTTCCCGCTTAAGTTAACGCACAAGTTACTCAGAGAAATTAATATCATAGCTCCAAAGGCTTTCGGACCACCAGAGCTTCATGACTATTTCCCAAGGCAGGTATACCATGCAGCCAACAGCTTCCCCAAGAAGTCATCATGGCCTATACTACTTATGTGCTCCCAACAGCTTGTACTTGTGATTAATATTCCCGAGTGACATCCTATGACTCTTGGTTTTCGGCAGAGTTCCTCAATAAAACCATCTAAAATATCTGTAGATAGATTGGACCTTTTAACGTTCTCGTAAAGAGAGATGCGGGGGGTTACTGAAGGTTCAGCTACCCGAATCATAACTCGATCGACCTTCTATCTATATATAAGTGATAACATCGAAGGGGCACAAAATTCAGCCACAAACACGTACTATATTCTCTTGCGATCTAACTATCTTGTCCTTGCAGTGCCGTTCCCTGATTAGCTAAATTACACATAAAAATTGCAAACTGACCCCAAAGCTATATCTTCTTTCGCAGCTGAATTGATAAGTTTCCTACATTGAGCGGGATGTTTGTTAGTTAGAACTGTAGGGTTCCGAGAATCCGATACTAGCGGGGATGATATAGCATGGCAAGGTTCGATACAGCAGAATATTAAGTACATCCGAGGGCGAGAAAATACGCCTTAGAAAACTAAAAGGTCCCCCTGCCACACTGGCTCAGCCAATTTAACTATTAAGTTGACTATGTTAGCCTGTATACTTGTGGGTTTTCCAGAAATGAGATACCCTAATATTATTGTGAAAACCGCCATACCTGTCGGCATCAAGATTGGAATTTCGCTATGTTCTAACCCACACAATTTCAAGGAGGTGGGTCCAAGCAATTACCGGAATACCGCTGAGATTAAAGGCTGGACCATCAGGCAGCTTCCCGCCCGATTTTCAAATCCGTGTGCGCGCGAGGGGCCAGGCAAGCCCATAGAGGGCCTGTAAATGTACAGTCCTGCTAGGCCGGGCCAAAGTGAGACCGGCATTGGCTTTGTAGATCTAGCTTTTCTAAAGCCCACGGGATTCACAAATGACTTGTAACGCCGGTAGTCTTTCAGCTTATGTCATCTGGTTAGTAAGTATTTTGTCAACGGGTGCCGGATATGCGAAGATATCGCACGCTGGTTCAGGCCTGGGACACACTAGGAGAAATCGAAACTGTTCCGTTAGTTTCAAAGCATTGAGTGTAGTGTGGATTCTGGGCAGTTTCCCATCACTTGATATATCCCAAAAGGCAGGTGACTTGCTTGCGCGCAAATAGTGATAATTTGATTGCCAAGCTATTTATTTTCTCCCCCTAGTTAAGCATCAATACGAACTCCAAATCCACATCAATTTTCCTTATTGCCTGATCCCTCCACCACATGGTTCTCCAAGTACTCTTTATCCTACTAATTCTCCCTCACAACCTGTTCTTTCTTCCTTGTTTGATCTTGGGTATTTGGAATGATGTGGAATTTGAGGCCTGTTTTGAGAATGAGAGTGCTCTTGCAAAGTGATCAAAAGAAGTTGAGAGGTCCCAATTCGAAAAATGAAAGTCTGGCGTGGAGCAGTATCTTACTCCGTAGAGCGCGTCGCAGTCATGGTGATAGATTCGGGATAGCTCCCATGTTACATAATATCAGCGGCAGTACCTCTTACACAGCTCTTACCTAATCGAGTTTTTCGAGAGAGATGTTGACGTAAACTTCAGGACACTTAACAACAACAATAAGCTGGTCGTAATGATCGTTTCGCACAAACAGCAAGAGAATAGATTTGTCTAAAATAAAGTCTTAAAAAAACATCCGAAAGAAAATACAGTATTTTGAAAGACATAATAAAATAACAAGACAGACTAAGAGGATAAGGAGTATTCTCCGTGGCAAAAAGCATACTGAATATGAGTATACGGTTGCCCTTCTATGATCTCATGATGAGAAGAAACCTTAATTCTCTACCTGTACAAATACTTTTACTAACTTTAGTGGCCCCTCAGATTCTTTAGGGGTGGTCCAGGATATTTATCCATCATTCTCGCTTCCCTGCTGCTAATAGTAGACCGGTTGAAGAAGGGATAGCAGGAAAAAGAAACCAAAATAGACGATTTTCTTAGAACACCTGAGTACTATAGAGCGCCCTAAAATTATTGTTACCTATAGGTAACAGTGGGAAAGATTCCTCAGTATAGTACCTGTGAAGAGCATATAGGTCTAACTCAGTTTAGCGGCAACTCCACGAAATCCCTTCCCGGTGCCCATCAAAACCGCTGGACAGATGGAGATGGATTGACTGCACCCTTATTTAGGTATGATCGTTTCCGGCTTAATGAGTGCTGTTCACAATATTGACCCCTAGCCCCCGTGTTGTTGTCAAATTCTGTGGAAGTTTTTTCCCGTTGCTACTATACCGGGACGTGTTCAGTTATTATTGATTGGCGATAATCCCATAGGGTGATGATATCTCGAGTGACTATTTGTGATGTTGCACATCATCTTTACACTCGCTTTCCGCTAGTCTGCCCAAGCGAGCGCACGCTACACCTATGATGTGATATCAACCTCTCAATTCCACCAAAGCAGCAGTTCTACTAAATTGGGAACTCATTACCCACCACGACTTGCCTCGACAAACTGAACACGATACCCCTTTCCTGAGATTTCCTATATCGCCCTTGAGAATACTTAAATGAAGATCCCCCGTCCTTCCCAGCCTCCCTCTCATTTCTCTTGTTCATCGCGCCTCTCACATCTCTCTACCCAACCCACTTAAGCGCACAGGAACTACTTACTTGCGAAGCAACTTTCAATTGCAACTGTCACCATGAGATTCATCGCACTACTTCTCTCCTTTTTATTCGCCTTGGAGGTATCGCAGGCTATACCCATCCGCCTATCAGGGGTTACTCACCCGCTGGGATCCTCCTCAAAGGCCCCTGCCCGCACCGCCTCCCGCCTGATCGAGAAGCAGCTCACTCCGGAACAACTTGCAGAAAAGGAATTCAAGGATAAGCGACTGGATGAGTACCGTATGATCCCCCCTCCGTAAAGGAAAAAAGGGCTCTCGCCACGATATCATCATGAACCACAAGCTAATACTTCTGTCACTAATAGTTAATTCGGTCCTGATCAACCTCTTCGATAAACATGACATCGTCCCGGAAGAGCACGAATGGGACGGCCCAAACCGCCCCTTCAATCCGGACGAGTACTTCAGAATCAGAACTCCTAGTATTCACCCCCCCCTTCCCTTGTCTACGCACAACTTCATCTAACATTACCTAGAGGAGATATCTAAAATACCGTGGAAAAAAATCTGGAACAGATTCCTCGATCTCTTCTCGTCTGGCGACCAAGACGCCTTTGCGGGAGCCAAAACAACATTCGCCGAGGAAGGGAGCGTGAAAATAGATTCACAGCTCCTAATCGAAAATACTGAGAGTGATACAGATTCTCAGAATCCTGATCGGATATTGGATGAAACATTTGCCCCAGACCGGATGAGTGATGAGGACTAACGAGCCAAGAGGCCCGGACAACAGATGGGCGGTCGGGGGAGGGCCATTGTGAGGGGATATCGGAGGAAGTTGTCAAAAAAGTCCCCTATCTTGGAAGTTTTTATTGAATTTATCGTGTATTCAGAATTAAATTTTAACAATAAAATCAAACCAAACTATGAAAACCAGATCTAAACAAAGCTTGAATACGGCTAGGCCTAAACTATCGAGAGATATGTACCCGCATCCAATAAGCGCGAGTTTACCCACTGCTCTAATCCCGGAAATCGGCTCCCTTGGGTAACTCCTTGCCCTCAGAGGTCTTCCAAATATTTCAGCCTAACCTATCGCATCACAGCACTTTCGAGTGCTACCAACACAAAGTTCCGGTTGGCGTTTAGGAAATCCAATCCCAGACAACGTCTTACCTTTAATACACCCTATGAAAGGCTGAATAAAGCTAAGATCGACGAAAAAATTAGCAATTCAATACAGAATGCCTACAAGTCAAATGACCCAAGGGATTAAGGGTAAGTATTACACTCTCGAATACTCTCGAGCCCCCCCAACATCTATCAATACACAGACATCGTTATACCGTTTCGGTTCCGCGAGAAGGGTAGGAAATGGCAATCATGGGCAATTGCTCTCCGACTTCCAAGTTTATATCCTGGTGAGGCGCTGATATCGACACTACGCCCAATTCTATTGAGGCCACCCAGGCAAATCAAGGGTCCTCGGCTGTCGGGGAAACTTCGAGGACGGGTCCAGATCACCCTTTAGCATAAAGTATTTATTTTACCCAAGTTAGGTTAGAGTGAACCCTTGATAGGGAAGGTGTCATTTTTCGGGAAAGTCGACAAGTAAGCTAGTCTAACCTCACTCGATTAACTTGGCTGCAGACTAAAGTTCGCTGACGTCCCCTTATGGTCACATACTGTGAGCCTCATCACGTATTTATCCTCCCCGGCCCCTGCCTCACGCCTCTACCCCACTACCCTGGGCCAATACTGTGTGTGGGGTGGGGGTGTGTGTGGCATATAACTATAAAAGGTATGTTCGCGATACCGATTTCGAGATACCATTGATGCGCTGATGCTCAAGCCGCTGGTGGGATAGTTTCGTGAGACTTATCATTAAATGTCACTCGACCCCTAATAGGGTTCGAACGGTCGGGCTACAAGGACCGTAGCTCACCGCAAACTGACACCGTTAGCCGGGTCAGTATCGGATATCATAGCACTTGACATCTCAACGGAGGTGCAAGCGGGGGGTGGTTTACACTTAGGGTACAGAGGCGGAAAAGAAACCCCGATATAGGGTTTAAAATACACAATTAAACCTCGGAATCGAGGATAAGAATATCGTGGGTCCAACTTGGCTCTTCCTCAGTAACATCCCGCTCCACAAAATCCTCCTCATATGCTACCGAAGGATCATCTTTAAGTAGTCTTTTGTCTAACTATCCCCAATCTCTGTAGGTTGGTTATCTAAAATCCGCTTGCTAGAAGGGGGCACTCTTCGGGATCATGTCTCAGGCATAGGTTACGTATTACGCAGGTGCAGCCAGCCTGGTTTAACCCCGATTGCCTAGACACCTTGCGCGTGTCTGGTAAGTGGATCATAGGATACCTGTAACTGGTCTGAATGATTTGGTTGGGATAGAGTTCTATCGACGACAAAAATTGGCCCATCGGGATGGGGGGAGTCCTAGTGAGAAGGCTGCCCCATTTCAGATTCCACGGGAGAGTCCGATACCCCATCGTGAAGGGAAAAACCTCCCGTCATCCTTCATGATATACCGGCAACACTTCACGACCGGGCGAAAGGGTCGAACTTAATATACGGCACGGGGTGAACTGGGATTTCGGTGATGGGAGTCCGTGGATTTTACTCGCGGGGATCAGGCGTACCAAGAGGTGGAAAAAGGGGGGTGGGTGGGTTGGATTGGAAAGCCGGACTTTCGAACAGGGTTCGATTTAGCCATGGTGAATAACAAACCACTAGGCCTCCTGCCCCCGCTTCTTCCCTCGCGCTGCCCATCGTGATGGAGCCCAGAATCCCGGCCTCTCGAAGACTGGTATGATACACAATTTCGGATCCGGCTCGGGTGGCTACGCAACGATTTTATAGGTTTTATACCTCCTTGATAAAGCGCTCGAATGCAATACGCACAGCTTTATTTTTCGTGGAAGGCGAGTGCCAAGACTGCACTCGCGGAATGGCGAAAACTGAGTCAGGCGGGACCGGGTGCGGAAAGTGCTGCAGCAAAAGTGCAATGAAGCTTCCCCAATTTTCGGGTTGCCGCAGAAAGTGCTGCATTAGAAAGGGAAAGCATCCTCATGGAAAGAGGCTATATTACTCAGAAAAACACACCCAGCCAGGATTAACACCCACCATGCCCTCAATTAATCTTATTGTCCTGGAGAATTCCTTGTTGCCAAGTGTTACCCGGTGATGAATTTGAAGTGGCCCGGCTCGCGATTAACCTTTGAAGTGTTGCTAGGCATCTCACAATCTTGTTTGATAATTTAGCAACGAGGTAAAACTTAACCGCACCATTGGTTTCCCGTGCTACAGCTACAGCCAAACCATGTTAAAACGTGTTTTCTAATATTTAAACAACTATGTGTGTGAATGCCATGGAACTGCTTTCTCAATCTTTATCTGTCCCATACATGGAGGGAACGGCATTTGCACATAAAGATCAGAGCACTGATACCAGCACGAGGGGTATGGATTAGGTGGTGAGAGAAAGCATCAGGCACTACGCCTGAGAAAGTGCAGAATCCCCAAACCACTAGCATCATGGGGCCTATAACTTTCTCTGTTTACAGTTTATTCCATAAAATTTGTGGGTTAACACCCGTGGGGCTCTTCCGGCCTGAAAGACCCCGTTTTTGGCACGAACGACCCGTCGCATGGTGTCCGGAAAAACTGTGCTATAGTGCTAGCACCTTCTCCAGTACAGGTATAAGGAAACATTGAACGGGGGCAGCAGGCAAACACACCAAGTATCAGGCACAATGAGATTCAATGTGCTGATACTTTTCAAAATCCCCTCTTGGCTGGGTGGTCGGTAACACTGGCGCATGTGGGTGGCTGCTTGTTCGGTATAACCAGGAACTACGGTACGGTACGAGTATCTTCCGTGTTTCACACAAATCACGGGCGTAGGGAGGCCTATCACCAGTATTCTACTCTATGAAAACGGGTGACATGCGGGACGAACTCGTGCCGGAGCCAACTCATCAGCAAGTTAGCATCATCTGTTGATGCTCATCCCAGGGCTCTCTTCCGGGGGCGGCTTGGTGGATGGCCGGTGGTCGGCGGTGAAACCAGATTCGCATGCGGCGCTGCAGCATCTCAAAACGGGTGTATCTCCTGGGAACCAGGAACCTGCAGGGTTAGCACGTGCAAACACTCGGATTGAGAAGTTTTGATAAAGGCCGCAGGGACTAGGATTGTTGCTCTCTATGCCAAGCCGATCGCCAGGTATTGGATCTCTTGGGGATGATGAGTTGACTATTTACGCTTTTTGAAGCTCTCATGAAGATACACGTAAGTTAGTAGGTTTCCATGTCAATAGGAAAGGGGATTAAAAGAAGGAAAGATGAAAGAGTGAAAGAAGCCTGATTTTTCCTTCTGAATTTTACTTTTGGGCAGCTCAGGGAACTTTCCGATATTCAGGAAGGTGTAGCCGTTGACGTGCGAGTGGGATCGCAAAGAGGACCAACGATCGATCGCCATACAAGATTGTATGAATACACACCGGTCGCGTCTAGCGCTCGCAGATGATACCAGTGCTGGACTGGTACCACACTCGCCTTGTTCAGACCAATCCGGAATTGCATACTATGTAGCCACTCTAGTGACGTGTCGTTCGGATACTTCCACAAAATATGTGAGGAAATCAATAATACCGGAAGTTCGTTCACCCCCCCCCAAAGCTGCGATGTCAGACCTTACCAATATCTAACAAGGTCTTGGCGAGACCGGTACCGTACGGTACTCGTACACATCTGGACAGTGGGACTGTTGGGCTGTAGGTGATGAGAGGAAGTGTTGAAATTCTTGATTTGCTTCATACGTTCCAATTTTTTAATTTTATTAGGACAGAAAATTACAGGGGAAGAGAAACATTTGCACAAGTAAAAACAAGGTTACTGTGGCTCAGCGATCAGGCCCAGTGATAAAAAAAACTTCGATATATGATAAGTGGAAATGGAACTCAGGCCTGTTTTTCTCCTGAGGATTTAATGCCAAGGCGTTCCCGTCGCGTTGGGAGGTCGGCAATAGAAGGATAACCAAATTTATTGAAACCCGCCGCAAATCATTTGGTGCCGTCTGGAACCATACTCAAGTGGACGGATTGAAATCGGAAGGTGGTCAAGCGAGCGATGTGGTAGGGCATTCCAATTTCAATCCGGCCACTTGGGTAGTATCTTTTTGCCTTCCTTCACTTCAGCGGCGCCTGCGGAGCTAGCCTGTCAGAAAGCTAGGATCACAGCCTCCCCCACCAATGCTACTAACACAATATGAGTATGGGAGAGGGAGAGTGTATTGAGCAAGACTGACCTGAAATTATTAAAACCTGTTATCCTCCGCAATAGCCCCTAGATCGACGTTGGAGAGTGGTGTCCTTTTGGTGAGCAGGAGCATATCCAATCTCCCTGGTCTGAGTATTGACTGACAACCCGCTCTGATTCTCCGACGCACCGTGCTGGCCAGCAGACTTTGCTATTGTGGGTACTGAAATCAGAATTCGAATCCTGTTGGGGGCGTGTTTGACACACCGTGATTTGGGCCGCTGGCTATCTCAAATCATAATCCAAGTACTTGTATCGTACAGTATGAGATAGTGGTTTGTGGCTGGCCAATCGAGAACCCTGTATCGCTTACATAATCCCTCTGCATATGGCGATCGGTTGGTTGCGAATTGTTACCTATCTCCAACCATGATTTGAGATAACGAACAGCTCCCGGTCATGGTGTGCCAAACACACGCCAAGTAATTCCGGACCGCAGATGCTGATGAAATTTGCCCTGCTCTCGTTTGCAGCGGCTTTTGATAGCAGGGTCTTGTCGCACCTGGAGGGTCCCAAAGGAGTACCGGTATAGTACCATACCTCAGCCTGCCCCCACGCTAGCAAAAGACCGGATTTTTGATTGGCTGCACGATGGCCTTCTCGATCTGGGTATGCTATGAGGAAGCGTTGAATTGAGATCAAAGACCCTGACCCCGGGCAACTAGTACTGGCACTGGTGCTAATAGTGGGGGGGGGTTTGGCTTGGTCCATGTCTATGTTCGCAGAGTCGCCTACCGTAACTTGGCAACGATTGTTACCCCCAGAGGGTTAGTGGGATGTTAAGGGTTGCGTATTCGCGCTAGCGCCGGTCTCCTGCCACAGCACGTAGATCGGTTCCAACGAACCCGGAGGTTGTTTTGGCCGATTTTTTCAAGTCAGAATCTCCTGATAACCCCAACTTCTCACGTGACCCCTCGATTAGCAAATTAGTAAGCATTTGGGGAATTAATATTGGGGATAATACTTCTCTTCCAACTTCAAATCTTCCAGCTCTTCTCAATACTGGATCTAGGCTATTGGGTCGGGTTGTTACACTAGTGACCGCGGCAGGTTGCCCGCCGGTTTTCACCAATGTAAGATCGCCCATACAAGTCAACATCTGGGCAACAATTCTTTCCATTTTTAGCTGGGTGTTGTCCCTCTTTTCTCGAAGAGTTCTTGTACCTTCTTTCCCGATTCTCCAGACTTCCTGATGCGACTGAGGGGGCAGAAATAGCGATAAACGGTAGCCCAACCTCTCCGGCAATAGCGTTTGCTAGCATAGTTTTACCGTAGCTAGGCGGTCCGTGGAGAGGTACCACACCGCGAGGCGTGTGCACTCCGATATGCAAGTAAACCTCTGGGTGGGCTACTCGTAGGGGCATGACGACAAGCTCCGAAAGGTCGTTGATGGCCTCTTCTATATCGCTAATGTCCTTCAGGGAGACATTCTTGGGCGCCCCGCGAGAATTGTTTCGTTTCTGATGTTTTATAGATTCACCATCTTTGACCAGCCGGTTCCTTTCGTTTTCGTTGTGTCGGCTACTCGCTCGCTCGCTCGTTGTATTTGATCCCTTGTGGAGGCTTTAGCGTTAATATAATTTGAATTTTAGATGATTCGGTTCGTCAATATACAAGTACCTCCAAGCTATGGCAGACACCCCTCTCGTTCAAGCCTTTTAATTAAGGGTTGCTGTTGCCAACAATTTTAAGTTTTCGTCTTTCATAAAATGTGGTTGTAGCGTTTATGTCGCTGCCTTGGGCCAACCTGCGATCACGGGAAAGCGAAGAAAAGTCTTTGCAGCGTGCTGTAGGTATCCCCCTAGGAAAAAGAGTGTCAGGCTACCCCAACCCTGAACCCTGTTTGAACGATTTGGGAAAAGGAAAGAAACCAATTTGCGAAGCGAGTATCATAAAAGTTTCTCAAGCTTCTCTGTCTTCTCTGTCTCATCTCTTGATTGACCTGGTGTTCGGCCGTGAGGGGAGAAGCCCCTCCTGGTATACCTCCCGGATCGTAGGGACTTTTAAAAGCTTTCCCAGCATCGCGGTCTACGTCTCCACGACCACAGGGATCCAAACAGTATGATACGCAGTGGACGGCGTAACCACTGTCAATTAAATTTCTTAGTGAAGTACTCGAGTACGGTCACGTGGGGTAGGAGTACCGGGAGCGAGTCTGGCCTCTTTCTTTCCTCTTTTGTTAATCCCCATATGTGTAAATTATAGATTTTGCAGCTTTTTCGCGCGATTAATGACCTCGTTTGACCTTATATCTTTAAGAGAGGTATCCTGCCGACGTTTGTGAACAAATCAGGGTCCGCATTTTCCTGAAAACGTATGCTCACAGAGTCCAGCACTACACAGTCCTGGACTATTTTCAAATTCCCCAAGGTTCCTAAGAACCGATGTTTGTCGCGCTCGGGTATGAGGACGTGGCACACCACGTGAGGCTCCCGGCCCTATTTCCAATTGGTGATATTTTTTTTTTTTTTGAAGCTTGTTCAATGAGAATCGAGTCCAAACTTTCCGCCATGTTTGCTGCGGAGAGATGGCTGGTTTTGCAGAGATATCTCATCGTTCATTAATTTTTTTTTAATTCACCAAGATACGGTAGCCCCATAGACTGGCTTGTTTTGCGATATCACAAAAGCAAAACACTCGGTTAGGAAAGAGGACCGGAGGGGTGCAAGAGATACATACTTGTACAAGTACGGTACGGTAAAATAGATAAACAATGTGCTATCATATGTCGTTGGACTTGCCTCCTCTGGTACGGTCAGGTGCTTTTTTTACTTTTGTATGTCTCTAAGAGAAGAAGACCCATTATCAGCCGATCCCGGGCCCTCTACGATATTATCAGCAACGCTTTTTTACCCCAGCAGAATGCAATCTCCCACCCACAAGCGTTACAATTTGTCAATAAATCTCCTTTTTGGGAAGGCGCGTGGTTGGGATCGTGCCAAGCCTATTTCCTTGTTAGGCGCCACCCCTTATTTTTTCTTGATTATTTTCTTGGCTCTGGGTGAAACATTGCATTCTGCTGGGATAAAAAACGTTGCTGGTATTCCATACGTAGGGAGGGCCCGGGATCGGCTGACAAACGATGCTCGTACTTTCTCCCCATCGGCATCGCTGCTCAAGGTTACACTTACGTTACTGTGCTCTGGTACTAGTACGAGTACAGCACCGTGCTGTACTGTACTCGTACTAGTACTCGAGTACACAGACTTTCTGCACAGTGATTTATCCAAGGTCTCTCCACTCCTCTTCATGGGGAAATAGAAATGCAAAGTGTGGCTTCTCCGGCTCCACAACCCCAGCTAGCCCCCCCACCCCCCTGCAAGGAAAGTCTCTGGGCTAACCCACCGGCACTCCTTCAATGTCCAACACAGAACTACCACACCGTCTGCAAGAAAAAGAAATAGAACCCCACCGCTTCTTTTCCCTCCGCTGCTCGCCCTCCTCCCCCCAATCCTCCTCCCCTCATCCTCCTCCACTTCCACCCTGCACACAACATTCGCCTCCCTCTGATTTGTCCCCCATCCTCTACCTTCCCTTTCCACTCTCGTACAGCCCGCATATTTCCTTCAACTGCTTGCAATCGGTAAGTCTGCGTGTTGGCTCACCTTTCCATCACCATTCTCGTCATCCCTGAACTCGGGGTTTTACTCGGCAATCGTCTAAACGCATTGCTCCCTCCTCCACTCCTCTGGTTCAAGACCCGCTGACCCGAACACGTAAAGTAGTTAGTGTGAGCAGAGAGATCTCTGCGCCATCGCGAAGGCTACGAAAGAAACGAAACGAATTTCAATTTGGTCCACTTGGACCAGAGTTAACGATCAAGGAAAAATTCTACCTTTCTCCCACATCGCCCAAACACCCCTCGACCTCTTCTCCTCGTACCACTCTCTCCTGTTGATATTATGAGCTCTGCGGCCGATTCTGAATATCCTCCCACCGTGGGCGAAAAGGCATGTGTCCAAATCTTTCCTCATCTTCTTAATCTCCATCTTATACCAAGCGTTTTTCTGGGCTATTTACTGACCAAAGGATCTATAGCCCCTCCTTGACCATATCACTACAGACTCCCCCGAAGATTCTTATCCGGACTTGGACAATCCCGCGAAGTTAGAAAATACCGAGAACACCGGCACGCCAGACCCAGAGGTTAAGGGCGAGGATAACGAATCTGTGACAATCGTGGAGGATTACCCCTCTACTCCTGTCTCAACGATGGACTCTTCAATTCCGGCTCTACCTTTGACAGGGGATAATCAGGGGGGTTCAGCGTCCTTGCCTCCCACCCCCGAAGAGCCTGAGTTTGATGTTAGTAAGGAGGCAGAAATTGCGAGTCTCCCTCCACCTATCGAAGCCGAAGGGAGGCCATTAGGTGGTGCTGACGAACCCAAGACTGAGGTTAAGGAAGACGATAAGGCATATTCGGAACCCGCCGAGGGGAAAGGGCTAGTTGAGGCCGATGAGAAGATCGAGGTACCAGAATCACTGGAAACAGGGCAGGAATCGTCTGAGGATAAAGTGGTTGACTTGAAAACTGAAGGGGAGAGCTTGGAAACTCCATTGGGTGAGATAGAGGAGGCATCTACTCTAGAAGCCGCTATCTTGGAACTAAATTCTCCGGAAGCCGCTGCGGCAGCGGGTGGAGGGGTGTCGGCTGCTGTCGATGAGACACCGACCTCATTGGATGGTTCCGATCTCAAGACCGAAGTATTCAAGACTGCCGAGCCTGCTGGGGAGAATGATGGCGAATCCGGAGATACTCCAATATCTGAAGTGGCTGAGGATGTTATTGAGAAGTCTGTTGAGGCTGAGAAGTTGTCGCTAGACAATATTGACCCCAGACACCAAGATAATACTGAGGCTCAAACTATCCAGGATTCCGAATTTGCAATTGATGAGCCCAAAGCCGAAAAGGTTGCATACGAGGATGGAAAGGATAACAAGGTTCAGCGGGGGTACGAGGCCGGGGAGGCAGAGTACCCGGAGGTCACAGAACCCGTTATGAGCAGTAGAGATCCTAATGCCAAAGCCACTGAACACGTCCCCGATGCAGTTATGGAGGCAGTGATTGAGAAACACGAAGATGAAGAAGTTAAGCCTGAGGCTGAGGAAACCGATACTGCGGTTGGTAGTTATGAGCCCAAACCAGAGTCTGAAGAAGCGGTTCCAGCAGCAGAGGCAGATCCTGTCCCACCCCCCAAGAAGGATTCTGTTGCGGAGGGTTCTGGGATGGCCCAATCGGAGGCCAAATATTCGGAGGCTGAAAATGCTCCTGAGCTGGCTGCGTCATCTGAGGCTGAAGAGACTGAGGAGAATAGGCCTGAAATTATTGAGGCCGCTGATGCCGAACCGGAAAAGGAAAACCCGCTATTGGACAAGGGTGCGGAAGTTACTGAAGAATCACCCGACGAAGTTGGGGATGAGCCCAAGAAAGAATCCGAGGTACTTAATGAGGACCCTGAGGAAGAGGCTAAGGAGGAAGTAGAGGTTAGACTAGATTTGTCGATTTGCTCTGTTTTGATTATTTTACTAATAGCGACCTTAGCCCAAGACACCTAAGCCTACAGAAGCCGAATCACCCGCCGTGGACGTTTTACTTCCGACTGAACCCCCAAAAGAAGATTTTTCAATTTACTCTACTGTCGATGAAGATGCAACTGGTTCTGAGCCTGCTAAGGAATCAACCGAAGGTGCTATGGAAGAACCAAAAGTAGGTACTAATCTGTGACGCTTTAGACTTTTATGCTAATATTGGGCTTAGCCGGAGGCCAATGAGCTTGTTGAAGCTGAACCACAGGCTGCGGGGGTGTTACATGTGGCCAAACCCTCACAGGAGGAAGATGATTCTCCTCTCGTTGAGGTCGGCGTGGAGGCGGAGCCGGGATATACGGAGGAACCCGAGGAAAGTAAGGGGCTTGGAACAAAATATGAGGTGGAAGAAGGGCCTAAGGTAGGAATTGCTCTCAAGTGACACGGTCTGTATACTAATAACTATGCCAGTCCGAGGCCGCTGAAATCGCTGAGCCTGTTAAACCAGAACTCACAGTCCCAGATGCCCTCCCACACACCGAAGCTCCAAGAGACGTCGAAATTTCCTCCATTGACGTAGATGCTAATCCCCAGTCTGAGCCAACCGAGGAGACTGTGGACTTAGGTTCGGAGGAGCCAAGAGCACTGCAAGGAGCCGGAACGCTGGTTCCCACGGGAGCGTCGGAGGGTGAGGAAACTACCAAATCTGAGCCTGTGACCGAGTTAGGGCCTAAGGGAGTGCCTACCGTAATTGTGGAAAAGACTGTCGAGAGCCAACCCAGTTATGGCGAAGATCTTGGGCCCGGTGCTACTGAGGGACAAAAGGAGGCGTTTGAGATGCGAAAGGCGGATGCTGAACCAGATGAAGTTATCGTGGTGGAGGAGCTCCCTCCGCCGCAGATTTTACCAGTTGAGGGAGGTACCTTTGGGTCAGCTCCTGATAATTTGGAAGAAGTGTCTTCTGAGACAATGAATGAGATCAGTGCCGAGCCTGCCACCAGTCCCGCGGCCAATCTCGCGGCCAACGGGGAGGACGAGGATCTTGCACAGGATGAGCCTGTTGTTGTTAGTCACGGCGATGCTCCCCTGGACGATGTTGAGAGAGCGGAGGCGGCCGTTGAATATCCCAAACTAGATCTTCAAGAGGAAGTAGACGAGGCGCCAAAAGGGATAGAAGCTGAGAAAGATGACGAACTACCTGTTTCACCTGAGCAAGCACGGATGGAAGTTGAGGGGATAGAGGCAGCCGCAGGATCATCGTCATCGGACAAACTACAGTTGTTTGAAAACTCTGAGCGAGCTCCCACCCCCGAAGTTGTGAAGGAAGAAACCTTAGAGGAATCCAAGACTGAGGAGTCGGAGGTCATGGCACCAACGGAGGTGAATGGTGAGGCTAAGGAACCGATATCGTCCAAGGAGTCAGAGGAGACCCCTGTTGCTCAGGAGATTGCTCATCAAGTAGAACCGGTTGGGGAAACATCTGAAGAAAGTGTGGCGGGCTTTCCTGCTGGATCTGGTATTAAGTTGAATCAGGATTCCCACGAAGGTGTTACTTCTGACCTCACAACCCCGAAAGACACTCCGCAGGTGGTAGAAGAGGATAATCCTTCCGAACCCGTTAGTGTCGAACCTTCGGAAACTCTGCTGCCGGTCACAGGAGACGCTAAGCCAACTACGCAGCCGGAAGCCTCGGCGGAGTCTCAACTTGGAGAGCAAATGTTTTCCGTCAGCCCCTTGCCTGATTCAAAGACCTTTGGCAACCCCATCGATCTCCAACCTGGAGAACCTATCCCAGTTTGTTTGACCGAAGCTTCTGTGGCTGATGATGTTAAATTAGATGAGGAAATTTCCAAGAAGTTCTACGACAAGGCTCCGGTTTCTGAAGAGGCGAAGGTTGGGGTTGATCCTTATGACAAGACGGAAGCTGGTAAACACAGTTCAGAAAAGACTTCCCCTGTTTCCGGTAAGTACATGTACCAGGCACTTCCCAAGAATTCCTTTTTTAACCAATTGGTGCCAGCTTCCCCTACGGATCCTAGGGTTGGGGATGTTGGATCGCCGGCTGTAGGTGTACCAACCAAGTCCATACCTTCAACATTCCAGGAGCAGGTTCTTCCTGTTGAGGTTTCGTTCACCACCCCGACCAGTTCGAAGGAATTGTGTGAACCCCCTGTTTCGAAGACCGAGATTGGGCCTGCCCATCCAGTGGAGAAATCGACAGAGGAAATAATCAAGCATGCCGGTACAGAATTTCTGGACAAAAATTCCTCACTGGCCTCCGTGATCGACATCCCCGATGAATCAGCATTCAGCCTATCGGTTGGGAGATCGGTGTCTGATGAGGGTGATAAAGTCATTGCTGGGCCCGCTCCTCGGAATGCCCCATCGCCTATTCACGGCGTTGCGGCTCCAGAAGAACATGTTCCGGAAGTTCTGAAAGACACTGAGACATCGGAGACGCCGGCGATTGTGGTCTCAGCTCCACCCAACCCGGTCGCTGAATCTAGCACTGCAGAAGACATTCAGGCTAGTTCCTCGGAGGTTGTATTTGACGAAGCGTCGGCAAATAAGGCTCGAGAATCAGGTGAGATCTTTGCTCACCCGGTGTGGAATGAGTCCGTTAGCCCTCTCTTACAATATTCATTAGAAAACACCCCCGAAGGTGTCCGCAGACGCAAAGCCCCCGGCCCCGGAGGCGAGGTGTCCCGTCCTACTAGCAGTGGTACCGACACCGTCTCCACCCTACGTCACAAAAATATCATGAACGGATTCTGGCATGTCGTCCTCTTTGGGTGGCTTGGAGGGTTCGGAAGATTCTTCGGAGGAATTTTTTCGAAGTCAAGATTGAGGAAGCAACGCAAGTAGTAGACAAGTAAGGTAGTAGGAGAAGCCAGGCCACCGAGGGGGGGGGGGGTAGTCAGCAGTAATGACTGGATGGCTGGCGGTTTTCTTTTCCGTTTTCCTTTTCTACTAACCTTTCATCCAACCTAACTTACTTTCCATCTCCGGTGAACTTCGATGTACTTTACCCTGCGGTTTTTCTTTGGAGGGCGGTTTTTTATGTCAATTCTTGTTTTCCTTACGTTCTTCCAGTTTTACTTTTCATATTCTGTCACTCGCCTTGGTAGTGTTATACCCTACGTTACGCTCGAGATTGTTGATTAGCCGCACAAATTATGGCAGCCAATTCGTCATTATTTCTAAGTAGGTTGATTCGCATTGGTGGAGGAGCGGCAGAGAGTGCGGGGGGAGGGAGGATTAATTTCTTGTCTATTTTTCTCTCCCTCGAACTGATTGAATTATTCCGACTGGCCTTTTTCTGAGCCAGTATTTTTGTTGCATTTGACGATTTTCACCCGACATTAATGATATCAACTTCCACGACCGCCTTATTCGTTTGATGACTGATTGTTCGATTAGGTGACTGAAGGTTGTCCCGCCTCTGGGCATTGGAGTGTCTATTGTGATTAGTCCACTCAGGCGTAGATTCTATGTAATTCTCTCAAGGAGGAGCACGATGGGGAATCCCATAGGCCTGCAATAGTAGTCCGTGTTGAAGCGCTGTGCCTAGTAATGTGGCTCGGGACTGCGCGGGTTGCCTCAATCGTCGTGACGGCCAACTCGCCGCCGTATGATACGAAAGCGTGTCAAAACTCGACATTGCGCCCCACCTGATTGGCCAAGTCTCAACAAAAACAGCCAATAACCCGTCACAGTGACTGAGGTAGCGCGCGCAGTGTCGGTATCTGACGAGATCCATTTGCCTACTGCCAATATGATATGTTGAAATAAGGTATGATGGGGGGCAGAAGTAAAACATCCGATGCAGTCAAGAAGGGTCCGGGATGAGCCTGGTTTTGGCCATAAGGGGTCAAGCTCTTACATTGGCGAACGAGCGGCAAGCGAACCGGCATGGGGCGGTGGGGTACAAGTACAGTAGACACGATAGAATCGTGTCGGGGGTTCTGTCGAGATCGCACACACTCGAGTATATATTATGTGTAGAAACTAGAACTGGCATTTGACGTCGTTCCTTTTGAACACATTACCGGTGGTTGGGATGTTTGAGTTAGTGCTAAAATATACTATACTTCCTCCGAGTATCATATGTGCCATCCTGACAAAAACCCCGAACAGACAGCGCCCGACACAATTCTAAGGTACCCTCCTAAGCATGCTACCAGCATATCATCCACCCCATCAGCCGTGGCAACGTTGGCAGCAAGATTGCACTTAAGGATAGCACTAATGTGTCAATCCTATGAGAGCTAGGGTTTGGGGATAAATTCCAAGATATTATGGTACTCATCCCCTGTGAGAAGTAGACTACAGTACTGTACCGGTATGATACCTGAGAATAGAAAGGTATATTTTGTACGGGAACCCAAACATGCACAGATATTTTACTTATCCCAGGCAATTAGTACTCGAGCACGGTACCCGAAAACAGGGGGGTTTCATTTTGTATGGGCGCTCAGACACGCACAGATGTTTTGCCATATAAATCTTTAATCCCTGTTTTCGGATACCGTACTACAAGTAATGGCCTGGGACAAGTGCTATAGCTTACTATGTATTTCTTAATCCCCGCTTTCGGTTACCTCGTACGGGGGACGAGCGCTCGTGCTGGTAATGCCGTACCGGTATCTATTTGAAATTAATACTTGTAGTAAGCATCCTATGCGATAAGTGTGCTTCACGTTTGGGTACGGCACTCGAGTGCTGGGTTCGAGATGGGGTGTTGCCAAGACCCGGAGCTTGTTCAGCATTTGTACGTAGGCTTGGCAGTGATTGGTAACACCCACTGAGCTTTTCTTCCACCCAACCATCCGAGTTCACTCACAACAATCATCAAACACTATGTTCTGACTCTCATGGCAAACAAAAATCCTCTCTCCTGCTCTCATCCATCAACGTATCAGGCTCAGGGGGTTTCACGATCAATTCATCCCCGACGGCACTGGAAACAATAACACCAAAAACTATGACACTAAAAACTATGGTCACGGTGGCCAGTCCGATATTTTTGTAAGTCCCTCTTACCTCAAACTGATTATTTAAACTTCAGCTTACAAACTATGGTATAGTGGGACCGAATTAATAGACTTGATGACAAAATTGATGGTTCTATCAAGGTGTCATGAACATGGCTTAACGAGGAAAGGGTTTTCACGTGACGCATAGTTATGAGTCACAGGTATGTTATTGTTTCACGCATATGACCTATTCGGGTTATATGATTTGTTATGTGTTGGATTTGTGATGCTTTCACACATGGCTCAAGTATGAGTCATGGGACATGCGCCTGATGAGTATGCCTTGCGAGTGTGCCTTACGGGTAAGCCTTGCACATATGATTTATGTTTCACACATGACCTCATTATGAGGTCGTGGGTTTCGTGCATATGACTCAGTCGAGTCATATGACTTGTTTATTGCATTATGATTGGTTTATGAGTTTTGCACATGACCTCACTATAAGGTCATGGGTTTTGAGCAAGTGATCACTTTGGTCATATGACTAGTTTGTTATGATTTGGTTTCGCACATGTGACCACTTTAGGTCACATGACTAAAGGCGGGAAGAACACTATATAAGGAGGCCGATGCGGCCGAGGAAGATAGGTTCTTCACGCTTTGTTCTAAGTACTTTTCCTACTTATTACTTTAACAAATATAAAACACCTTTACGATCTTTATTCTTAGTGCCACGTTATCATTATGCCAAGGAAGGCGCTTTACGAAGAAGAGTTAGAGAAAGCTTACGATAGGCATTCCCGGTAGAAGACAAGGGTCTTGTACTATCGGTAACGTAGGCAGAGGCCTAGAGCTATCGTAAGACAAAGGAAGAAGCAGACAGGAAGAGAAGTATCGTTCCCCGTCGCCAAGCACTAACTATCCAGAGAGGGATCGTTACACAAGCTCAGGAAATTGATCAATGTGGAAATGCCACGGTCTACAAGGAGTTCACCGCGGTCCACAGGGAGTTCGGCGAGCTTAAGTCTGACTGGAAACTAATGAAATGGCAACTCCACTTCCTGTTCTTAGGAGCTTCATCTGTTAGTTTCTCATTCAGCTCCTGTATCTGGTTAATCTAATAGGTATAGTTGGTCCTATGGAGCTTAAAGGATTACATCCAACTCCGCTTTCCCACCTTCTTTGCCAGCGAGGAAGGAACCCCTGTAACGTGTTCGCAAGGTGCTAATCACGTTATCGGAAATAGATACAATAGTTGGCAGGTGGCCTGCTCTTCCAGAGAGGAGGCGAGAGCTGAGAACTAAAGGAGGCTTCGAGGGTGTACTGAGGAACAAAGAAGTAACCTAACCGTTCAACCAAGTATATTGAAATACTGTCTGTCGAAGTCTGCCTTTTCTATCGTAGAAACAGGCGGTCTTTAAATACAAAATCTGTTCATGTCTAGCATGAATGAAACTAATCAAAGGTATCAATCGATACACTTTGGTGAAACTAATTAAGTATCAAAGCGATACTTAAAACAAAACATAAAATAAAACCAAGTATCAAAAGATACTTAAAACAAACCAAGTATCAAAGCGATACTTAAAACAAAACATAAAACAAAACCAATAACCGAGTACCCGTACCGGCTACAACCCCCCTCCCACGAGCAACCGGAGGCCGCCCAGAAGAAGCTGCAGAAGTGACTTGGAGCCCCCGCAATCATGTTTTTCGCATAACAGCACTCATAATATCATAATATTATTATTATTGATAGAGTTTATAACCCGGGACATTATGCTAAGCTGCCATGCTGCCACCTAATTTGGCACCAGTCCCCTCTGGTTAAAGTAAGAGACCAGTAAATTATTTACCGCGGGCGTGGGGGGAGCATACAGACCCCAGGGGTCCCTCTTGCACAGTTCTGTGGATGGACGGCAAGGTGTTAGTATTCCCCGGGCACATGCTCGGGTACTGTCTCCCCCTCTTTCTCCTACCGTTGGGCTTATTGCTCGTACTACCGGTATCCCCTCCGGGAGGCACAGAAAGCTTGACTTCCCTTCCCGGCATGTCAGAGCAATAAACTCTCCTCGTATCATAAAAGCTTAATTTAAGGTCCCACATTGTTCCCGGATAAGTTCGTTCGGTCAGTCTTCCAGAACAGGTAGCAGTGGTGAGCGCCCCGACCGGATACGATTGATGGTCCTACTACTGGAAACCTTTTTTTAGTATTGACGGGAGTGCGTAGGTGCACGTGTGTTCCGAGGCTATAAAGGAGTTTGGTCATCCCTCCTCCCCCTTTCTTCCTCCGCTCCTCTATTTTGTTCTGCGATACGTGGTCATTCTCGGTGAGGGCGTGTTATCCGCCGTCTTTTGTAGGGCACCTTGCTGTGCCTGCGCAACTGGATGCTCATAGGGAACTGGGATGTGTGCGTGAATTCATACATCCAATCAACCGTTTGTCCGCCTTGTTCATCTACGAATAGGGAGAATTGGTGGAGTGCCGGGGTTCCTGAACAGTTGCTTGTTTGTTGGCAGTGTACGATACAGTACTGTACTGTACCCCAGATGGTCGGCTGTGCAAGAAAAGTATTGGGAGCAAAGGAGAGTATTCTGGACGGTGATCGGCCCGTTGTTCAAGTTATCGCACGTCAGCTGCAATTTTTCCCCTGCTGCGGTCGCCAGAATCTTCCCCACCACCACCATTTGTCAATTAACTTACCTGGTTATTCTATGGGCGTTCCCTCTGGCAATCCTCAGATGCCAAGAGTCGACTCTCAACACACGGTCGCTCGCAACCACTGCGCCCAAAGGCTGTATTGAGATCGTCTTCACAGGAGGGGTAAGAGAGACTTTGATTGATACTAACTGAGCTTTATATCAGCAGTATCCTCATCATATCGTTTTGCATTGCTCAGAGGTACCTCCCAAAAATCTGTTTGCACAGCCAGTCATTTTGGCTGCCATACAGTGGTCTCTGGGAAGATTTTGCAGTTGGGGGCTGAAGGGGATACACGTGAAAAGGCATGTGTTGGGCAAGTGAGACATGGGTTTTTGTGAAAGGGGATCGTGGAAGAATGATACTGTGTCGGTGCTGGTACGGTTTACCATAAGCATTGAAGTGGGGAGTGTTCACCGGTCGGGCCGGCTGGAAATGGAGGGAGCCAGGAGCTCGATCGGTTGGTGGGTATTGTGTGCTTCACGTTTGGGTGCGGCACTCGAGTGCTGGGTTCGAGATGGGGTGTTGCCAAGACTCGGAGCTTGTTAAGCATTCGTACGTAGGCTTGGCAGTGATTGGTAACACCCACTGGGCTTTTAAGCGCCTGGATTTCGAGGTCAACCATCTTCCACCCAACCATCCGAGTTCACTCACAACAATCATCAAACACCATGTTCCGACTCTCACGGCAAACAAAAATCCTCTCTCCTGCTCTCATCCATCAACATATCAGGCCCAGGGGGCCCCACGACCAATTCACCCCCGACAGCACCGGAAACAATGGCACCAGAAACAATGGCACCAGAAACTATGGTCACGGTAGCCAGTCCGATATTTTTGTAAGTCCCTCTACCTCAAACTGATTATTTAAACTTCAGCTTACAAACTATGGTATAGTGGGACCGAATTAATAGACTCGATGACAAAATTGATGGTTCTATCAAGGTACGGATTTAATTTCCAAATACGTAGTGACAATTAACCAAGACGATGATGGCAGGACCACGGCACCTTCAAAGTCAATGTAATCAAATCCATCCCCGAACATATTAACAAGCTCAGGAAATTGATCAATGATGGAAATGCTGCGGTCCACAAGGAGTTCACCGTGGTCCACGGAGAATTCGGCAAGCTTAAGTCTGACCAGAAACTAATGAAATGGCAACTCCACTTCCTGTTCTTAGGAGCTTTGTCGGTTAGTTTCTCATTCAGCTCCTGTATCTGGTTAATCTAATAGGTATAGTTGGTCCTATGGAGCTTAAAGGATTACATCCAACTCCGCTTTCCCGCCTTCTTCGCTAGCGAGGAAGGAATCCCCCTCCCACGAGCAACCGGAGGCCGCCTAGAAGAAGCTGCAGAAGTGACTTGGAGCCCCCCCAATCATGTTTTTCCGGCTGTTTCTGGGTTTCTATTTCCTTTCTTTTTCCTTATATATATACCTAGCCCGTTGATAGGAATAGAATGGAGTTTTAGAGGGTAAATAAAAAAAGAAGTTGCGGTACCATACTGTGTTTGCCAAAATCAAAAGTCCGTCTTGACCCTTACTGGTTCAGTAATGCAAGGATGACATCAACCTTGGAGATTCCGACATAGACATGACCGGCGAGGAGAATGAGCAGCGCACTACACTATCCATACATAAAAAGCTGAATGTTTAGGTATCGAACATTATTTGTGGGACTACAAAATATGTGGGGGGGTTCCCTGTTTTGGGGGTGTATTAGCAGCCACGTGAAAAAAGTATTGAAACGAGGCCACTTGGCACACCCGAGCAAAAGACTACCCCACATATCAACAACCCTCTCAAACTCACAATACTGGTGACGGATTCAACTCAAAGCATGAAGACCCATGATTCTACTTGCAAAGAATGCATCTCAGTAATCAAGAAGCATGCATTTGGATGGTCCTATGTGCAAATTGGCAAAGCCTTAGGGATCTTGAAAGCAACCGCATGGCGTATCATGAAGTGTTAGCACGATGAAAACCGTGTTGACAACAAACAGAGACCAGGAAGGCCAAAGAAGCTCTCAACTCGAGATAAGCGCCGTCTCTGGCTTATGGTTGCATGGGAACCAGATGCTACTCTTCACGATCTTGCCGGTAACTCTGGACTTAATGTTTCAGAGAGGACGATAGGGGACTTCCTTTAGGGAGAGAGGCTTTATGTTCGAGTCTGTTGCTGAAAGTCATGTTTAACGTATGAAGGACGATATAAGCGTCACTGCTTTGCACGTCAGCATTGTTCTAAGCCAATTGAGTGGTGGCGACACCATGTATATACCGATGAAGTCTATCTTCAGGTTGGACAGCTATCCCGGTGACCAACTATACAATGCCCTCCTGGTACAGCATTTGAGGAAAGGTATTTGGCTCATACCTTTGTAGGCCAACCAGTTACCGTTCAGTTCTTTGGCACATTTACATCACAAGCACACATCCTACTTGTTCCTTTCCAGCAAAGACCTGAAGCAGAGAGGACCTCATCTCGAGATCGTCTTGGATTCAATTCAATACAATATAGGGATGAGGTAATGGTACCACATATTGTGCCACTCTATCAGCAGATGGGAGGCCTGGATTCTGGTACAAAGATGATCGAAGATGGGGCTAGCTATCACACTTCAGCTTTTACCCAATGATTTCGACTTCTCAATGGGATTAAAAGAATAGATTAGCCAGCCCATTTACTGGATATGAATCCAATTGAGAATGTATGGTCTGTGTGGAAGGATAGGTTCAGGAAGGTTATACAGAATCCTGCTTGATGCCCTCATGGTCGTGATGAGATTATACGGCTTGCACAGGAGGTATGGGAGGGGTTGCAGTGGGGTCAAATATATAAATGGATTGATGGTATGCCGAGGCAAATTGTGGCTTTGAGAAAGGCCCATGGGAGCCCTACCTGCTGGTGATTCCACTATTGTAGCATACTTTTAAACTACTATAACGATTGATATTTCATTATTTCTTACTGTTGAGATTTTGTCTTGTATTGTTGAACCTCCCCCCCGCATGATTTGTGCCAAGCCGCCTCGTTTCAATACTTTTTTCACGTGGCTGTTAGTAAGAGGTTTCTGTGGGCTTAAAGGCCTGTTCGCTACAAGTATACTTGAATCACGGATTTGTCAAACCATGTTTTGAGTGTTATGCGAAGTGAGCAAGTGACTTGCGGTTTGGAGAAAACTCATGACATGTAAATGGTTTTAACTACCCCACCTTACCAGATCACTCGTAGTTTAACTAACACAGTACTGCCCCATAGCTAGCGTGCTAATGATGCCAATCGAGTTCCCCCCTGAAGCGAAAATCGTCTTGCCGTGGCCGATGCCACCGCCACGAGCAATTTCATCCTCGATACTTGTGCCGCGTCACGGGGACGGGGGGGCGCGGAGGGATACTTGATAGTAGTCTCCTTACTTGCCCGTAAATCACTCGCTCTTCCAGAGGGGTATATATCTGTCGATGGGGAAGCTACCGACTACGATTGGGAGATGTTAGGAGGCTGTTTAGCTTACTGTTTGTGGCTTCGGGGTTCGATTGCTTCGGTGAGTACGCGGGTTTTGGTCGGCCGCGGAATTTGGGGGATGGGCATTCCCAGGCCTTCACGGAGGAATGGGTCCTTCGTTTGACTGGCGATGCAGTGTCGCTGGATGCACGAGATATTCCACAGAAACCCGGAAGAATAGTGCTCAAGTACTATCGAATCCTCCCGAGTACTAGTGCAGTCAGATTCTATGATGTGGGGCTGGTATGGGGGGACCTGTAAACTCCTCTTGGTTTGGGAAACATACACGGTGCTGTATGGGGACTGACGGAAGTGACACGCAGGATTCTCCTGTCGGGCTAGGAGTGATGCATTAGAGAGATGGCATGATATGAGATATCCTTATTCTCCTCGAAGAAATGCATAGTGTTTGCTATTGTTTGTATACTCCGGGTCAAGTGTTTGGCAGACACAGCACAGAGAGGTTACTGCTCCTGAAGCGGAGGAACAGTAAGTCCGGGCCGGTATGTCTCTCGGATACACAGAAACACAAACGCTACCGTCACAGCAATGTGATGCCGACCCGGCATGTAGCGTAAGATCGATATATAGATCGGTTGGCATGGAATGGAATGAGGAGATTGGCTAACACCTTACTTGGGTAGTCAGGGTCCAGCTCTTGGGTTTGCGTTTAGCTTATGGTAGGTATTCATTTTCAGGTACGTAAGAATTCGACAGAAATTACTAGAGAAGCTAATTCACTTACAGGCAATTTATGATACTCGAGTACTCGAGTATCATACTGTATTGTAATATCATACAAGCAATTGATCGGTAGTCGGTTTATAGGGCTGGGGGTTCATAACATTACATGATTCCCAGAATCTAGTCACTCACGGGGGGTGTGTTGTACCTTGTGCTATACAGCCTCTGCATACCTCTTATACTTCATCAATGGGGTATTCGCGGCCTATGTGTGCAATCGCACTAGCATCTTCAACTCGTTGGGCTACTCCGGGTATTTTCCTCCCAAAAGATCAAAAAGCAATTCTTTCTAAATTCATCATCATTCATTGATGTTCTGGGGGACACCATCTCGAGCACTTGAGACCGCAGGAACCGAAGAACCAGGCGCACTTGAGGATCCATAAGCCCAGCCTTATTTCATAGGCAGCGGTGAGGCTTCGATTCGGCAACATGCGCCTATAATGGGTCATGTTTGAGCCCTACGGAGATGTATGCGCAGAGCGCGCATCTCTTCCCGAGTGTGGGTTGTGTGCGGTAGGCAAGGTTTAGGAGGGGAGCCTTTACGGTTGGCTTTTATCTTGTTGTAGGGCTGTTGGAGTTTAAAATACTGTGCAGCATCGGGTAGAAATAAAGGCTACCCCTGCTCCTAGTGGTCAAAAATTATCCGAAAACAGGGGTCGTGAGTTTTCACTGGGGCCCAGATACACACGGATTTTTTGCCAGAACTTTTTGCGAATCCCTGTTCTCGAGTGCTTCTTGCCTTCTACTGCAATACTCCGAGGTCCACTCCTAATGGCCGGTTTTGGTTCTTGGAGATTCTTTAGCCATCGTCGCCGACTAATTCCTGGGGTACGTGGAGAACCACCACTGCGGGGGAGTAGCTTGGGAAGGAAGAAGCTTGAAAATATCTCAATTGTGGAACTGGACAAGTTTAATGGTTTGACGAAAAGTTTGATCCCTGCTGGTAGCCCAAAATGTTTCCTAGTGCAGGTGGAAAGGTTTAGCTTCCGCTCTCCTGAGAACCCTCGAGTTTTGGCAGTCACTTGCTCTGAACCTTGAGCTTAGCCTTCCTGTGGAATCCGGGGATATACTAGAAGCGCACGAGAGAGAGATACGGTATTGATACTTTCCTCACTGTATAGCAATCTACTCGTGCAGTTCTAGCGAAACGCTCACCCCCATACTTCCTTCAAAGAGATGTTGGTCTCAAGGGCCTCTGTTTACCCTTCGGCTGACTAGGCTATCTCTACAGACGGTTTTGTTGGCCTCACTTACAAGGCGCCCTGCTAATGGTCTGTGTCTCACCTGCGAGGCAGAGGAAATTTGGTGCGCAACGGTTTGAGCACAGGATGGATCTGTCTTGAAAATTCGGGCCTGCACTTGGCGGGAGGGGGAAAAAAAAGAACGGGAAATACTGATGCGATTTCTTCTCATCGTTGATCGCTCAATAAATTCACAAAGTAGAGGTTACAAAAGGGTTATCATTTCGAGTCAGCGCCGATGATTAGAAATGACTTATAATTGTGATATCCTCTGCGAACAACGATAATTTTACAGCACAATTACGGAGCAGGATCCGAGCTTTGTTTTTGGGCATCCACGCGACGATAGTAGAAAACTAGTACTGCTTACAGCCAGATATATTCATGTGAGTTGTAAGCTGTAAAAATCGGCGCCTTGGAGGCGCCAGCTGCGGGCTCGAGGCACCCCGCCCCCCAAAAAAGGAAAGACTGCGGGAATCAAGAGCCTCGGGGTGTTTGTTTGGCCCGGAGGTCGGGTCACACCCGAACACGGGTCTTTGGATCCTCTGGCCGAGCACAGCCCCGACCTTGCTGTACAGTAGGGCAAGCACCGGGGAGTGGGGGACCCCGAAATCTGTGCGGCTTAGCTGTGGATATCTGGGGAGCTGCTGTCCGTGAAAGCCTTGATGTGAGAATTCTGATACTTTATTACCTGCATTGGCACTCTAATTCTACATGGTAGGATACCTTTCAATCCGATAGAGGTATATCTGGTAAAGTTTAATCATGCCCTTCCCGCCAAGCTCTCATAGAGAAACGCCAGCTCTAGGTAGGTCACTCTGGTTGTAACTGATTTGAAGTCTGTATTAACATATTGCACTGAAGAACAATTGCAGGGTGAACAACGCGAGTCACCAAAACAGTTTATCGGACTCTCGAAACTAGACACAAAGGAGAAATCATTTCGATATCTCGATTTCGCAGAAGGTGGCGCTAATGCCGCCCTCAATAAATGGGGCCAGTTTTTGCAGTTTAGTAGGTTAGTGGTGGGTGGGGGTGACACTGAGAGCTGGAATTATATATCCGTGGAGCCACGAAATATCTTTCGACTCGAACACATTGCGCCAGCGCAGACACCCCACGAGTCCGAACAGGAGGGGGAGGAAGACGAGGAGGGAAGGGAGGGTGTTTCAGAAAACAAAAGGGGAACCCTAGGCTGGGAGCCGGATAACCCAGATTGGAAACCTAGTATATACTACTATAGTGATTACCCCGCATACCCACGAAGACATGATAAATTCAATGCACTTTGCATGAAGAATCAGGGACTAGGGCTTCGATTCTCAGATAATACCAACATCTCAGACCTTGAGCACTACTACATAAACGATAGATGGCCAGAGGTACGCTACATCGTTGAGGAGAAAGTTAGGGTAGTCCTACAGCATTATATTCGGGATGGCGAGATTATTCAAGATATGTGCTTGACTTCAGAATCTAGCGAGGAAACTGACCTCAGTCTGGAATTTGAGTTCACCACTGGAATCCGGATTGCTCCTGGGAATGTGATCCAACTAAGTGGGGGGGAGGAGGATGCTCTTGACCATTTTCTGGAGCGGGTGTCAGAAGGAGAAGGCCCAGGATCCCACTGGAAGATCCGGCGCGGCAAATATTACGCCACGGCAAGCTTATTCAAGGATGGCAAACCGAAGCCGTTTAACCTCCTCGGGGACGGCGAACAAAGTGACATGACAACGTCTGGCATTGACATTCTTTCGGACTATCCAGTAAGGTATCGCGAGGCTTTCACATTGGAATCGAGGGGAAGGGTGAAATTTACAACGGTATTCAAATTGGATCACGAAAACATTGACAGTACCCAACCAGAGTATTTCGATATATCTCCTCATTTAGAACCATTTAGTGACAGGTGGTGGGGCTTCAAGACTGAATCCTCGTCGTTTATTTTTAGGCGAAATCTTGAGACTATACTCTCTCACGTTATGCCACTTCCTCGGATTGATGGCGAAACCTATCAGCCTTACGTTCTGCACGATCATGATTTGATTAATACATTTCAGACATGGAGTAGTTCTCTGTAGGTTGCTAAAAACCCCCCTATTAATCAAGTTTCAATAGACTAACTGGTTTAGAAACCAAGCTCTTTATCTCCTCGAAATTGATAAGATATTGCAACATCAGGATACTGCGGATGAAGTAACGAAGTCCTATTACCGTAAGAGGATTCGGAAATTAATTCTTGGATACTTTATTTGGCTACTGCGACATGCCGAGCGAAACGGCTTTCCTGAGGCGGTCCTTTTACACTGGTCTGGGAAGCTTGCGCCACTCACGAAAGATGATGGGACCAAGGGGTTCAGAGGAGAGGTAAAGTGGGAGAAAGAGAAAGAGGTCCTGAATAGACCCACTGAGAAATCCTTTGAGGCAGGGGTTGTGGAGCCTACGAGACTGGTTGCGACTCCTACAGCGAAGGTATATTGTCCAATGGACATTAAAACACTCCCATTGTTATGTGTAGGGGGGACCCGAGGATGCACCAGCCGTTTTAAGAGGGCAAGCACGTCGCACCCCGGAAAAATCGAGGAGTCCGTCGATCCCCCCCCTCTGAGTCCCTTTGAGCCAGAGCTATCTAGGTATGAGGATAAGTTTCGGAATTGTTGCCAGTTTCTTGTTTTGTTGGATATGTGCTTGGCCAATTATCCGGATGAAAAAGCTCTATTTATTCGAATGGTGGAAGCTTTTCTAAAGCTAGCTTGGGAGCCAATCGAGATGAGCAAGCATCGAGGATCTCATTTATGGCCGGATCGGTTGGATATCCTGGAAGGATTCCCATCGCCGTACGCCCGATTCCAGGACTGGGGAGACGTTGAGAATTGTGGCTATGGTGGGCAGGGTACCTATGTCTATGCTATTACGACCCAAGTGCTTGTCTGGCGGGCCATTAAGTCTACAAACAGGCTACTTCACCTAGTTCACAAAGACCAAAACTGGTGCAAATGGGCGGTTCACCAAAGTTTAGACGGCGAGGCAATTAGAGATCGGACAATAGAGGTTTTCCGCCGCCTTGGCACTGACACGAGTCATGATTGTTTCCCAGATCGCTTTTTCTCAAAAATTAAAGGACATATTAAGGAATCCTTTCTGGACCAATGGAGTTGTGATATCGCCATTCCATCGTTTGTCGAGGATTTCTTCTTTGACCACAAGAATGAGCCGATGCCTGCTTGGACAGAGACATTGCGATACTGCGATACATTCAGCGACTCTGCCAAGGCACAAACACCAAATACCTGGGAATCGTTTATGCGATACCAGCTTACAATTGATAGAGATCGTCGTCACGCGTTGCGGGAGAGTTTCGAGGCAAAAGCTTATTCAGTTGGGCTTTTTACGAACGGGGCAGTTACCCATGGTTCCCATTGCCCATACACCACGTCTTGGGCAATGGTAACATATGTCCTTAGCGCGGATCATACTGAATTGCTGTATCCTAAGTTCAGAATTCCAATGTAAGCTGGACCACTAATATTTGCGATAAACCATTCAGGGGGGTTTCACTTCGAACTAACATTTCAAACTTAAGAAATAAGGATCATCGCACCCGCACCGACCGCGCACAGGGACCCATGCTCTCGCAGGAAGACCTAGTGAACGCCAGTATTAATACCCGCACAGGCATCTGTTCTGGTGCTCGCCAGGATGGAAGAAAGCCAGGAAAGAGGGAGAAGGGCTTCGATATCACCGCCGAGGACCGTCGTCAAGTGAACGATCCACCTTGTAAGTGGCTTCCAAAATGTCTAGGGATACTATGTATGTTCTGATCGGAACAGCGTACGGCGAGTGGTACTGGTTTAGAGAACCTCTCTTTTTGAAGCACAAGCCGAAGAAGTTCGAAATGAATAGGGAATTCATAGAAACCTTTTTGCAGCCGGAATGTAATTGGAGTTGTTTTTGGGAAACTACTCAGGGAAAGGCCAACTTTATGAAACATATGGCAAATATGTCGAATTATGACTGGGGGGGTAAAAAAAACATATTGATTCAACCATATAGAAATGGAGAATTCGATTTCTTTTACGGGAGTGGGGCGTTATCGAGGTTGCAGGAACAGGTACGGGAAACTGTCTATTTACAGTAGTGATAACAAGTTACTAACTCTTTGGGGACAGAGGAATCCCAAAGACGATAAAAAGAGGATAATGTTTGTATCCATCAATCTATCTTCACATTCCTTGTGTGCAAACCGGAACCCATCTAACTGTACGATATAGAATCATGGAGGACTGCATGATCGAGCATCTAATCGCCCTGATGGCCATCACAGACTTTCAAGAATCAAGCCATATAGGTGAATTTCTCTCCCGGCTGCGTCTCATGGACCCTCACGAGATGAGATTTTCAGAGCAGGTATGTCAATCCTCCCGTTCCACCCATTGTCACAATTCCCTTACAATGGCTAACACCTTTTCAGACAATCATGCCAGACAATCTCTGGATCACAGAATTCAACATCAATTTCATCACAGCCCCATATCTTGCTGATGTGGAGTCTCCCCTCCTTCCAAACTACTTTTCGAAGAAACGTGCAAGGTTCCAGAGTATCAATGATGTTGTGCCAGACTACGTCATGGCCGAGGCAACTATGGGGTTCCGCATAATCGGTGACCTGCATGACAGATACTGGACGTGCTATGTATTTTACGACTTTGGAAGCGAAGAGCTCATCTCGGATTCTAGGACTGAAGTGGAGCGGCGCGATTATGGTCACTCTTCAAGCCAAAGAAAGTGCCTTGAGGGGTTTCTGGTGCGTCAGGCTCTCGATCTGGTACTCTCGGAGGCCAAGACTGTCCTCGATATTATCACCAAGTCAATGGGGGGGGACAAAGTAGGTTTATTGAAAGGAAAAGTGCTAAAGATGTTACGATACATGCTGACGAAATGTTTGTTCAAAGGAGAAATCGCGAGCGCTTTTCAACCCATTACTCACGGAAGATGACCTTAGCGGCGAGAACTATTTCAAAACCATGAACAAGAATAGTGTATTCTATCCCTGGCTACTCGAAGTTTATGGTGCTCTGCGGGATAAGTGTATCGAGAGCCGTAACGTTGCGGAGCAGTGGATATCGGCAGAAAAGGCAAGGGAGTACAAACCTCGGTGGTCTGAAAAGGACCAAAAGAGTTTCGGGGAAGAGGTTGCGAAGAACCGAGCGGATGTGAAGGCGCGTTGTACTAAGCTGGAGAAAATGGCAAAGAACTTACAGGAGCGAATAGACCGGATCAAGACGCTCAAGGAATCTGTAAGCATCCTTCCATGGCTTGACAGTATTTCTTGGAAGGGGTGTGCTGATGGTGAGTTTAGCTGTCGAGTGAGTTAGCGCTTCGAGAAGCAAGAACCTCAACACAACTCGCACACACGGTAAACCTCTTTGCTGTTGTCACAACTATTTATTTGCCATTAACATTTTCTACCGTACGTCCCTCCCCTCCCGTAGGCGAACGGGGGGTATGTTGACTTGGTACCCATAGAGTATCGTGGCTATTCAAGACTTCAATTGGCCATCACCTGCAAAAGCTCTGATCAAAATCACGCTCGCTGTCACCTTCGGCACCCTAATCCTCCTTATGAACCTCGCCTTCCTCCGCCGTAACCTCGCAGCCCTGAAAGCCTGGGCCCAAAGCTCAGTTCGCGGTAGAATGGCTGGAACCCCAGAGCCCAAAGGCTCTAGCAAGGAACCCATCTACCGGGAGAAGCGGCCGGCCTGGAAATTCTGGGAAGAGCGGGCCCGCGGCCTCCGCGAAGCGGAAAAACGCAACACGCTGCTCACAGACAATGCTACTCATGATAGCGAGAGCGACTGGTGGTACTGGTACTTTATGGCGATATACATCACCATTGTGGTTCCCGTACAAGAGCTAACCTTCATAATCCGTACTCTCCGGCTGCAAAAGATCGAGAATGCTGGCCCCTTGAAGAAGTTTGTGAGGCTTCCCTGGGCCCCTGTATGGGTTCTGCAGCTGGCGCTCGTGTACGTAATCATACTCGCCAGCTATGCCCTCCTGTTTCTGGTGAAATTGATTCATTGCATGGCGGTCTGGTTGTGGACTGGGAACTATATCGCTGAGAGTAAGAAGGCTGCGCCGGAGGAGGATAAGAGTTTGATTTCCGAACCGGAGGGAGATGATAAGAGCTTGAGGCCCGAGCCGGATAGCACGCAGAAAGATAGAGGGCTGGTTTACTGGTTGAAGAAACCGGCGATGACCATGCAGCTCCTCATCGTTGCAGAAGCTCTCCCATCTAAGAAGAAGGAAATTGATGAGGAGAACCAGGAGGTCCCAGTGGAGGATACTGTGGAGGATACTGTGGAGGATACGAAGATCCATCCCTTTGCTTAGGAAGGGGGTAGTTGGTGATCTGGATGTGGGAGGAGTTTGGGGTATTAAATTTGTTGTGGAGGGTGAAGAACGGCCTGCCCAGCTTCCCCCAGCTTCCCCACCAAGGCAGGAGGGGTGGTTGTTCTTTGTTTTTTTGTCCACCGGTTAGGCGTGTTAGGCGACAAGTAATTTCTGGGCACTCGTGCTGTAGTGTTTTTTTCTTCCCTTTTCAGAAATCTATTTGTTCTTTGGGAGATGTTAATGGAAGCGAGTGATACCATATGATATCTGATCTAGCAGTAATTCACGATTTTTATTCTTTACTTACTTACCAATCCTATATATCCATTGAATAGACCCTGGATTGGCATTGCAGTGCTAACGGGAACCAACCTGCGCCATCGGGACTTCCAAGACACCCCAAGCGGTAATATTCCCCCGCTACCATCTTGCGAATCATATGATACGCGATGCGCACAGCTCTCAATTCCTATTCAGGAGTGCATCCGCCGACACAACTTCTCAGCCCTACACACCTGGAACCTCTTTGAAACGACATTTGGAGCCCACGCGCACCTACACAAAGGGCTCAGGAAAGCTAAGGGCAGCCGAGACAATACTAGAATAACCGATAGCCAGGGTGGACCCGAGCCGATACATTCTATCATACACGATATGAGCCCCGACCATTGGTGTGCCTCGTTTCCTGGCTTTTATTATTATTTTATTAGAAGCGGATTGCTGAAGTTGAAGCCGATGTGCAAGTCTTATGATTAGATAAATTTACACACCAAAAACCGACATTTTCGAAAATGTTTTTTTCACTCAGGCTATCATACTATACCGAGGCTGTATTTTCAAAAAAAAAAAAAAGGAAAAAAAAAAAGAAAAAACATCCAAGTGGTTACTGGTTATGTGTGCATGTATGATAATGGTTATCCACCAACTGTTTACGGAGTCTCCGGGTATGATGCTTATCATACACGTCGGCTTGCAGATCATGGTAGGTTGAGGGGGAACTGTTGGGGACAATTATCTTTGCAGATTGGTGATGGTGATTTCCTTTGAGCTGTGGTGTGATAGAAGTTTACGGGGTTGTGGGACCGTCATTTTGGTGACTGGTATACTTCGAATTAGCTATGAGATATTGTTGGATAAAAACAATTTTTTAAGTCAGGAGTTTGGGAAAGAGGAGATCAAGTTTTCAACGAGATGTCATACTAACAATTAAAAAGTAAGGGGGTTTTTTTTTTTTGGTGCAATCACTAGAAATTTTGCCCACCCCACTGGATGAGACGAGAATACATGGACGAAGTCATGAAAGAGAACTATTGATACAGCGGATCGAATGCCCGGTTACCTCGAGCGTAAAGTGGTATTATGGATGAAACTATATTTCCATTTTCGGCGATTTTAAATATCACCCCATCACATTATTGTTTTTTTACCGATTCCCTCAGGTAATTCTATGTATCATAATACGTGGTCCTAAACTAATCCCTACTGGCCCGCTTCTCCCAGCGCGGTTCTTCCACGCGTGGAGCAGGGAGGAGGAAGAAAACTCCCTGGGAGTAGCGGTATCGTACTGCACACTCTGGAGTGCCATGGTTGGAAGGTTGTAGCAGGTGATATACGGCTGGGTCAATGCCAACCTTATATCAGATTATCAGCTTTTGGAAAAACTATTATCTGATGTACGATATCAAATTTGGTGACAGGGGATATCATACACCGGATGACATTTTTCAAAGCACAGAGCAAGTCCTATCATAGCTGGGTTCCAGTCGTTCAGTCCGTCCAAGACGGGGACTGGACGACAAAAGACGGGACTGGACGGCGCTAGCACTGTTTCCTTTTATGGATACCCATTACTCTACAAGTATTTTAGTTATTATTCGCTTATTAATTTTACATAATATTATTTATTTTATTTTATTCTAACTCGTTGTGGTACTAGTGTGTGTCTTAGCTGGATGCATTGGCCAATTATAGTCGGACTGGACGACTGGGAGTGCTGATCATACCTCCTCTCTAACCTTTTTCATGTGTATGATACCGTATTAACCCATTCAATTGGACCTCGCGCTAGTATGTCGAAATAAAGTGAGGCGTGCGGAAATTGGAAAAAAAAGGGGGGGGGGTTAAATCGCTGTTTGGAAATAGGAAATGAACGCTTAGGCTCGCGGTCCCGTGTTCTTCAATTGCACAGCCAATTACAGCAACCTTTCCATCCAATTGTGACGGGGAACTGCTATTCCAGTACTAGGCAAATTGCTCAATTCCCCTTGCACTCCTCACCTTATACTTCAACACTCGCGGGCAATGCTGCAAAGAAGGCGTTCGCTGACTAAACTCGGGGGGTTAGAAGGGGGGGGGTTCTATAATATCTTAGTAAGCAAAAATAGCAGGAAATATTCGTTGCTCAGAAGCAGAGAAAGAGGAGTAAATTATTCAAGGACCTACCAAAGGATATTTGTGGGATGTTTAGGAATTTTCAGCTTCTTTTGTCATAATTTTATTTGTTTCTTTTACCTTCAACTTGCTTCAAATGTAATTGTTTATTGTTTTGTTGGAAGGGGCTCTATCTTATAACCCCCCAATTCGAAAAAGCGCGTTCCAGCCCTTCGATCGTTTTTTGATCCAACCCCTCCCTTCATTGCAACATTGCTCTCGGGAGCTCTAATTGAATAAGTTAATATGGTATGTTCCGTATTAAAATATTAGGAGTTGGCCTTTTTTGCGCTGATATCATCTTTTCCCGAGGTGTCATCATATTTTTATAGTAACACAATAGGCCTTTCCGGATCAGGGTGCCTAATGGGATGCTTGAGAGGGCATGCTTTGATGCACTAGGGTGCTCGAGTATCATACCTTGGGTAGACTAATTTTGGTATGATATGGTAAGATGATCACTCGAGTACATGGGTTTTGCCGAGCTCAACTTGTCCCTGAGCCGCCCTCAAATTTTTCATAGTTGCACTTGGATATCTTGGACAACTAAATTGAGAGAATCTATCTGGCACAATTAGTGATTCGGGACAGCAGGTCAAGTCTTGTTGTAAAGTAAATTTTATCTATTTATTTCTTTCGAGCTCACAGCATTCTGCGCGGGGCGGCAAGGCCATTCATTGTGGAAAAGCGCTGGCAACCGTCGGGCAGGTACCGGTATTGATTTCTTCCGTCATCCTTTGAGGGGGTGGAGAGACAGGCGAAATTGTGTCGGCATTTTGTTGGCTGCGATTTAGGCATGCTTTTCATAGAGGTTTCACTTCTTTGATATCCTGCGCGAAGTGCATGGTGCTTTCGTCTAACCCTCTTGGATGGTGCAAGATCCGCGCTTGTGCAACCTTTGTCAGTGCACTTACTCGAGTACAATATCACGCAGATGCATACGGTACTGTACTCAGAATGGAAATACTCGTACATTGAGCAAAATACTTGTAGGGATATAAATAGGGAATCTCGGCAATCGTGAAATTGACATCATGGAAAAGAAAACAAGGGTAGTGGAGAAAGTTGAAATCCCCGAGCAGTTGCATCCCGCGCATTGTTTGGGGCCAGAAGTTACTGCTACAAGTATCGTATGGTTAAAAGACTTTCAAAGTTCCGAATCCCTAATAACCCAATTCCCCACCAAACTTTAGAGACCCAGATTTGGAAAGGAAAAAATGGAGAATCATCGGTCCCATGTTATGCCTACCGAGGGCCGGATACGGTAGGGTTCTTGGGGACTCCAAGTTGCCGATCATTCCTACGAGTACAGGTACTGTACAGTTCTGGCCAACTCACTACTTCAATGCAACGACAGGGTTTCTTGGGGAACTCGATTTTTACTTCCATCTCCGAGTACCCGTTACCGGTAGTCGAGTAGTGTACCAGTACTCGCGTATGACCAGCAGTCAGTGCGCATCAGTGCGCCAATACAAAAACTTCAAAGTCCTATGTTCGCTTATTTCTTGCCTGTCCCGTAAAGACTTTTGGAATCCACTACCGCTATCTTCAGCCCCCCTGTAATCTCTGGATTCTGAATCAAGAGCTCCTGAGAAGGATCAGCGTTTTCCCGACACGGTATGGGATCGGCCAGTGGGACGTGTTGGACCAGTCAAACTAAACCTATCTTGGGCTGACCGGCAGATTTTCGCTGACAATCTGATAGTGGATTCCAAGAGTTTTTACGGGCGCTCGGGTAACGAGTGTTTGGGCTTCAGAGCGGATGGCCCAATTATCAGGTTTATTGAGGTAGTTCTTGAACCGCCAATCCCTATTGGGGTTTTCCGTATTCCATTGTTTTCTACTCGCTGGCCTTGCTTGACAGGGATATTGGTCTTGCGGCTTTTTATGAAGACACCCTGGGCTAGCTAGTTATCGTACCAGATTTGGAGTACCTTAGAAGTTCCAACAATTGGGACCCGCATGGCGAATCCCACCCGATAACGCGGTGTGAGTGGGTGTCTGGAGAAGGCGTGCCTGCGAAAGCCCTACTGAAAAGATGCTTTATTATATAGACACTTGTATTCGCACCCCAATTCAACATATTCGGGTATCTTCTAATTGGGAAGAGGCGTACGTTGTGAAAATTCATCATGCCCCGGTTGCGTCCCACGCGGGATATGGTAGCATATTTTAGCACAAGTTCTAGCACAGGATCAACATCTTCAGGTAAACCACTCTGGTTGCGACTGATTTGAATGCTCTGCGGTATTAACGTTCCCGTCGAAGATCAGGGTGAGCCGCCAAAACAGTTTATCGGACTCTCGAAACTAGACACAAAGGGGAAATCATTTCGATATCTCGATTTCGCAGAAGGTGGCTCTAATGCCGCCCTCAACAAATGGGGCCAGTTTTTGCAGTTTAGTAGGTTAGTGGTGGGTGGGGGTGACACTGAGAGCTGGAATTATATCTCCGTGGAGCCACGAAATATCTTTCGACTCGAACATATCGTGCCAGCGCAGACATCCGACGAACCTGAACAGGAGGAGGAAAACGATACGAGACGGGAGAGGGTTGCGGAAAAAAGGAGAACGCAAGGCTGGGAGCCGGATAACCCAGAGTGGAAGCCTAGTATATACTACTATAGCGATTACCCTGCGTATCCACGAAGACACGATAAATTCAGTGCGCTTTGCATGAAGAATCAGGGACTAGGGCTTCGATTCTCAGGTAATACTAACATCTCAGAACCCGAACACTACTACAGGAACGATAGATGGCCAGAAGTGCGCTACACCGTGGAAGGGAAAGTTAGGGTCATCCTACAGCATTATATTCGGGATGGCGAGATTATTCAAGATATGTGCTTGACCTCGGAATCTGGCGAGGAAACAGAGCTTACTCTGGAATTTGAGTTCACCACTGGAATCCGGATGGCCATTTGGGACATGAGCCGGCCGAAGGGCGGGGGTGAGGATGCTCCCAACCATTCTCTGGAGCAAGTGCCAGAAGGGGAAGCCCCGGGATCCCACTGGAAGATCCGGCGCGGTAAATATTACGCCACGGCAAGCCTGTTCAAAGATGGGAAACCGAGGTCGATTAACCTCCTCGGGGGCGACAAACAAAATTCCATGACCACGTGCGACATTAGCATTCTTTCAGACGATCCAGTAAGGCATCACGAGACTTTCATATTGAAATCGAAGGCAAAGGTGAAATTTACCTCGGTATTCAAATTGGATCACGAAAACGTTCCCGATATCCCGCCACAGTATTTCGATATATCTCCTCATTTAGAACCATTCGGCGACCGGTGGTGGAGTTTCAAGACTGAATCCTCGTCGTTTATTTTTAGGCGAAATCTTGAGACTATTCTCTCGCACGCTATGCCACTGCCTTGGGTCGATGGTGAAACACATCAGCCCTATGTTCTGCACAATCATGATCTCATTGATACATGCCAGACATGGAGTAGTTCTCTGTAAGCCGCCAAAACTCCACTTATTAACCTTCTTAAAAAGGTCTAACAAGATGCAGGGACCAGGTTTTTTATCTCCTCGAAATTGATAAGGTACTACAACAAGAGAATACCGCGGATCAGGTAACAAAGTCCCACTACCGTGAGAGGATTCGAGAGGCAATTTTTGGATACTTTGCTTGGGTACTACGACATGCCGAACGAAACGGCTTTCCTGAGACGGTTCTTTTGTACTGGTCTGGGAAGATTGTGCCGCTCGCGAAAGGGGATGAGGCTGGGGAGCTTGTAGTGGAGGTAAAGAGTGAGGAAGAGACAGATGTCCTGAATGGACCCACGGAGAAACCCACTGAGTCTAAGGTCGCAGAGCCTGTGGAGCTAGTCGCAGCTCCTATAACTAAGATAGATTCAATAGGGTCTAAAACGGGCCCTTCGTTATCTGTAGGGGCACTAGGATCCACCAGCGGTCTTGAGAATGCGAGCGTGTTGGACCCCGGAAAGAACCAGGGGTCCGCCGACTCCCCCCCTCTGAGCCCCTTCGAGCCAGAGCTATCAAAGTACGAAGATAAATTCCGGAATTGCTGCCAGTTCCTTGTTTTGTTGGATACGTGCTTGACCAACTATCCTGAGGAGAAGCCTCTGATCGCTCGGATGGTGGAAGCTTTTCTAAAGCTAGCTTGGGAGCCAATTGAGATGAGCAAGCATCGGGGATCTCGTCTATGGCCGGATCGGTTAGATATCCTGGAAGGATTCTCACCGCCGGACGCCCGACCCCTGGACTCGGAATCTGGATATGTTACGAATGCGCAACCCCAGGACTCGGGAGACGCTAAGGGTTGTGGCTACGGTGGACAGGGTACCTATGTCTATACTATCACGACCCAAGTTCTTGTCTGGAGGGCCGCTAGGTCTGCAAATAGGCTACTTGACTTGGTTTCCGGCGACCGGGATTGGAGTGAGTGGATGGATGAGCAAAGTTTAGGCGACGAGGCAATTAGAGATCGAACATTAGAGGCTTTCCGCTACCTTGACACTGACACAATCTCCGGTAATCCTCCAGATCATCTACCTTCAACAATTTCAGGACATATTAGAGAGCTCTCGGTGGACCGATGGAGTTGCGATATCGCCGTTCCATCATTTGTCGAAGATTTCTTCTTCGACGATGGAAATGAGCCGATAGCTGCTTGGATAGGGACACTCAAACGTTACCACATCCCCAGTGGCTCTAGCGAGGCAAACATTTTAGAATCCTTTATGTCCTACAAACTTGCGGTCAATGCACCTTCTCGTCGGTGGCTGCGCGAGGATTTGGAGGCGAGAACTTATTCAGCTGGGCTTTTTTCTGATGGCGCGGTTACCCCTGGTTCCCATTGTCCTTACACCCCAGCTTGGGAAATAGTTACACATGTCCTTAGTGCAGATCATGCTGAATTGCTGTATCCTCAGTTCCAAATCCCGAGGTAGGCTAGACCACCAGTTTATGCGACATATAATTCAAGGGGCTTCAACCACGAACTAACGTTTCCAATTAAAGAACTACAGATCGTTCCCGCCACACACGGCTATACTCCGCGCGTCTGCCGGGGACAGGTAGAACTGCTAATGTCGGTCAGGATGGTAGAAAGCGAGGAAAGTGGAAACGCTTCTATATCACCGCAAAGGACCGTCGTCAAGTGAACGACCCACCTTGTAAGTGGCTTTCAAAATTTCTAGCGATATTGTGCTTGTTCTGATCGAAGTAGCGTATGGAGAGTGGTACTGGTTCAGAGAGCCACTCTTCATGAGACACAAACAGAAGAAGTTCGAAATTACTAAGAAATCCATAGAAACCTTTTTGCAACAGGGAAACAATTGGAGCCGTTTTTGGGAAACTAGCCAGGGCAAGGCCAACTTTATGAACAATATGGCAGATATGTCAGATTATGACTGGGGAAACAAACAGAACATTGTTATCCAACCATATAGAGACGAAGAGTCCAATTTCTTTCACGGGAGTGGCGGGCTATTGAGGTTGCAGGAGCAGGTATGAGAAACAAGCTCCCTATAGTAGTGAAAATGGTTCACCGACTGTTTGGAGGCAGAGGGATCGCAAAGTGGATAAAAAAAGGATAATGTTCGTACCTATCTATCTACCCCCACTTGCCGTATGTGCAAACCAGAGTCCCATCTGACAGTATGATATAGAGTCGTGGGAGACTGCATGATCGAGCATCTAATCTCCCTTATGGCCATCATAGATTTTCAAGAATCAAGCCATATAGGTGAATTTCTCTCCCGGCTGCGTCTCATGGACCCTCACGAGATGAGATTTTCAGAGCAGGTATGTCAATCCGCCTACCCCTTCCACAAAATTCCCCTACAATGACTAACATCTTTGAAGACAATCATGCCAGAAAATCTCTGGATTACAGAATTTAACATCAATTTCATCACAGCTCCGTCTCGCGCTGATGCGGAGTCGCCCCCCCTGCCAAACTACTTTCCGAGGAGACGTGCAAAGTTCCTGAGTATGAACAACGTTGCGCCTGCCCGCATCATGGCAGAGGCCGCCATGGGCTTTCGAATTATCGGTGACCTGCATGACCGGTACTGGACCTGCTATGTGTTTTATGACTTCGGAAACCCAGAGCTCAAGTCGGATGCTAGGACTCAAGTCAGACAGGGGGGTTATGGTAACTCTCCGAGTCAGCGAAAGTGCCTCGAGGGGTTTCTCGTGTGTCAGGCTCTCGATCTGGTACTCTCGGAGACCAAGACTATCCTAGATACTATCACTAAATCTATGGGGGAGGACAAAGTAGGTTAATTGATGGGGAAAGTGTTAACGGTGTTATGCATATGCTGATGAAATTTTTGATCAAAATAGAAATCGCAAGCACTTTTTAACCTATTACTCACGGAAGATGACCTCAGAGGGGAGAACTATTTCAAAACCATGAACAAGAATAGTGTATTCTATCCTTGGCTACTTGAAGTTTGTGGTGCTCTGCAGGATAAGTGTAGTAAGAGCCGTCGTGTTGCGGAGCAGTGGTTATCAGCAGAAAAGACACGCGAATACCAGCCTCGGTGGTCCGAAAAGGACCAAAAGATCTTCGGAGAGGAGGTTGCTCAGAACCGAGCGGATGTGGAGGCGCGCTGTGCTATGCTCGAGAAAATGGAGAACAACCTGAAGGAGCGGAGCGACTGGATTAAGACTCTTAAGGAATCTGTAAGCATCCCACCATGGCTTGATGGCGTTTCCTGGGAAGAGGTGTGCTGACGGTGAGATTAGCTGTCTAGTGAGCTAGAACTTCGAGAAGCGAGAACCTCTACACAGCTCGGACACACGGTGAACCTTTTTGCTGTTGTTACAACTATTTATCTGCCCTTAACATTTTCTACCGTACGTCCCTCCCCTCCCTTAAGCTAACGGCAAATATATTGACTTGGCGCCCATAGAGTATCGTGGCTATTCAGGATTTTAATTGGCCATCTCCTTCAAAAGCTCTGATCAAGATCGCGCTCCCCGTCACCTTCGGTACCCTAATCCTCCTTATGAATCTCGCCTTCCTCCGCCGTAACCTCGCAGCCCTGAAAGCCTGGGCTCAGCTCTCAATCCGCCGGAGAATGGCCGGAGCTCCCGAGCCTAAAAGCTCTAATAAAGAGCCCACCTACCAAGAAGAGCGGCCGGCCTGGAAGTGCTGGGAAGAGCGGGCCCACGGCCTCCGCGAAGCGGAGAAACGCAGCACGCTACTCACGAACAATGATATTTACGACAACGGAAGCGACTGGTGGTACTGGTACTTTATGGCGATATTCATCATCATCGTGGTTCCCGTACAAGAGCTAACCTTCATAATCCGTACGCTCCGGCTGCAGAAGATCAAAAGGGCTGGACCCCTGAAAAAGTTTGTGAGGGTTCCCTTGGCCCCCATATGGGTTCTGCAGCTGGCGTTTGTGTACGTGATCATGCTCGCTGGCTATGCCTTCCTCTCATTGGTAGGATTGGTTCATCGCACGGCAGTCTGGTTGTGGACTGGGGATGACATTGTCGAAGATAAGAAGGACGCGCCGTATGAGGTTGAGAAGAGTTTCATCTCGCAGCTGGAGGGGGATAAAGAGATCTTGAGGACCAAGCCGGATTGTACGCAGAAAGGTAGAGGGTTGGTTGGTTGGTTGATGAAACCGGCGAAGACTATGCAGCTCCTAATCGTTGTAGAGGCACTCCGGTCCAAGAAGGAAAAGGAATTTGATGCGGAGGAACAAGGGATCACTGTGGCAGCTATGAAGGCCCTTCACTCTACTTAAGAAATGGGTAGTTGGAAGACGGGATGTGGGAGGGGCTAAGTGCCCCGGTTTGTTATAGTGGTAAGAGGGCCGCCCGTATCATTTCCCCGGGGCGGGAGCGGTTGTTGGGCTTATTTTTGTGGATTAGTTGGGTATTCTGCATGATAAATTATTTCTACGCACACGCACAGTATCCTTTTTTTTCTTTCAGCTTACTATTTGTTTCTGGGAGATGCCTGTGCATGTTGAACTTAGTGCTTTTCCGCCATACAATCTAGTATCATTCCTATGCAACATGCTCCTTACACTGCTTTCATTTTCTCGTCTATTTGTCAGTTCATTCTCAACATTCCATACCTTACTCAACTATGGTATGTCTCCTTTTTACTTCATATTCATTCCTCTTATTTCTTTTGCCTTTTTCTTCTTCGCCTCTCAGATCATGTTGCCAATTTTTGCCTTTTATTTTGTCTTCTCTTTATGTTTTTTTTCTTCCTCCCGGATTGAGGATATAAACCCGTGAGAGTCCATGTAGTCAAAAATCAAGCTTCACTCCGTTTCTCTTAAACTCGTCAATAGTGTACGCGAGTGATACCCTGTGATTTATAGCTAACTCTGAATTGACGATTTTGATTTTATGTTCCCCTTTCCTTTACCCACATGTCATATATATCCATTCACTCAATCCTGAATTCACCACGATGAGGGCATGTGGAAACCTCCGCCATAGTGCTAATACCGACTAGTTCGCGACACCAAAAACTTCCAAAGCCGACCCAAGCCGTGATATTCCTCCCTCACCATCTTACGCGTTACGATACACAATGAACAATACTCTCAACTTTTTTATTCTAGAGCGTATCCTCCACCAATTCGGGTTCCCAGCTCCATGTATAGTACCTTTGAGATGGTCTTCGGGGCCCGGGCGCACGCCGTGGCGCTTTGCCGGGGGCGCCGGAGAGCCGGGGATGGCGGAGACTATGCTCCCATAACATGTACCGGGGGTAAAACCCGAGGTGATACTGTCTGCGCGATATGAGCCTTGCTACATTATAATCCCCCTGGCTGGCTGAGCTAGTCACTTGTTAGCGTGTCTCGTTTCTTGATTTTTTAGAAAGCTCTGGTTGAAGTTGAAGAGGAGATGATAACGAATGAGTGAGATACATCGAATGGAACCCCCGGCTACACGAAGCCAACGCTGTATTATCACAAAACCATGCCCCCATTTTTAGCAACACTCCCAATTTTAAATATCACACTGTTGGTTTTTATAGGAGTTACTGTTTGGGTGTCACAGTCGTGCTACTGGAATTTACCCTGTTGGTACTGGGGGGTGAGTGGGGTTCGATGATGTGCGAGTGCTAGGCTATGACCGGGCATTAGGGGAATCATAACGGGAGATGCGAGGACGTTGATAGAATGCTGTGATGAGTTGGAGTGTTTGAGACAAATTTCTTTTGCGTTGGTTAATTCAGCAGACAGTTGATTTTGGAATTTGAAGGAAAAAAGGATGGGGGTCTGTGGTGGATGGGCGAGAGAGATGATTTTTTTGGTGTAGTTACTCCTTGTTTTTCAACATATCTTGTGGGTTGGTATGAGAGGCAACGTTGGTTCCAAGAAGCGGTAATTATCTCTCTACTTTACCTGTTCATTTCCATTACATCATTTCGCAGGGCCCACATTTGTCTTCCGTGAGCCTTAGACTAATTTATATTAATATTGTTCCCAAGACCCCCGGTAATCTAGCACACGTGATTCTCAATTAACAACTCACCTCACCTCACCCTCCACTTCGGTCCCCCCTGCATGAATGCGGTGATATGTGGAGCGTTGGTAGGTGATGGGGTAGTGCAATTGTGCTTTTCACATCAGGGTGCCGAACGCGGTGCTTGAGAGGATATGATTTGAGATGGGTGGGCGCGTGTGTGGTTTCATGTGATGTGGTACAATATGTGCTGTGTATTGTGTGGGATGGGAGAGTTAGATTGTTAGTGATGGGGGGATCTAGCAGTTGGGGGGTGGGCTTTGAGAATGAGTGGATGCTAGGAATTGAAGTGGGCTTCTGGGCCATTAATACGCTTGTTTTGTCAGTGGAGCTGTGCCTCCACCGGTGCTCTCGGGCCGCCAGATTGTAGTCGTGATTTTTTGTTTGGTGGTGATGTGTGGAGAGGGAGGGGTATCTTCAATTGGGTACTTGGAGGCACTTCGGGGCTTTGAGTTTCGCGGTCGCGGCTCGTTATCTTGGACCACTAAAATCTAAAGGATCTATCCGGTGCGACGAGTGGTTCGGGGCAACATGCCGAATTTTGCTGTAAAATAATATTATGATATATCATAAAAAGCTTTTGAGTCTCCGCAGCATTTCTAGGCGGGCCAACGTGGTCCAGCTGCGGCCCACCCCGAGTTCTGCAGAAACGCCGGCAACCTTCAAGTATTTGATTTTCCCATCATCATTTGAGGGGAGGTGAGACTGTCTGAGTATTTTTGTTGGTTATAATACGAATCGGGCATGTTTTCGCCAAGGTTTCACATTTTTGACCGAATATTTGGCTTCCGCAACCGCAACCACACGCAACATCGCAACCCCTCTCCCTCACTCCCTCACCCCGCTATAGTCTACCTTTACCATAATATGTAACAAAACACTCCCGGTATACAGACAAGAAGTTGATCAGGATTATATATTTATTTCGTTTTGAAGTATTTCTCGGTTGTGGTTTTGGTGGTCAAGTATTGCGAAAGAAGTAGTCTACCGGTGTGGGAGGTTTGATGTGCCTTCCCTTAGTTGGATAGTGTTTTGACAGAGCTGTGCTTTGTGGGAATAATGCCCTGTGACCTGACCAATAAACCGATGGATGGAGGAAGGGAATGTTGACTTGGATCCAGGCGTCGTACGGTACTGTACTGTACATGTACGAGATTGCCCTCTGGGTATGATACTCTGTTTTGTTTTTTCTGCTCAATACATATAAATTTTTTCTTTTTCCACTTTGAATCTATATCTGGCTGATGAAAATACGACTTTGAACACATTTCTTTCGCCCATTCATGGCGTTTTGCGCCGTCCCTTGTCAACCTGTGTTAAGGTTCTGCGAAATCTAGCCCAGCTGGAAACTCAGAAAAATTGGTTGTTTCGGGGAAGTGTTGCGGTGGTGAGATATGGGGACTTGGGGATGATGGGGCGTGCTCCTGCATCACGCAAGCTACCGCATCCATATCAACAATTTCTACTCGTACAGAGAAATTTATGCTGAAAACCAGCTTTATGGAAAATGAGATAGGGTTTTTATTCCCTGGTTGGTTGTTCATGTAACAATATTCTTATTCTTACATGCGTATTGCTAAATTTGGGGTAGAGGCTCGAACGATTGCACCCGGTGGACGAATCTGCCGGATCGCGCGGTATAGGTAGGGATCTGGAGAATGGGCGCTTGCGAAAGTCTTGCTGTAAATATTGTGATATTTTATTATAAGCAATTCTGCGTATCCTGGTGCCTTCCATCAGAAGAAGTACATTTGTGGGAGTATAACCATAAGCTCACCAATAAATACAGCCTCTATTGGGCAGTGCGATAATATGCTTTTAAGAATATTCTACTAGAAAGAGGTTAAACATTATTTGAGCGGAGAGCGAGAGCTGCTGGTCTTGTTACCGTAAACATTGATTCGGGGCACAAACTGCTTTCCTCAGGTTTCAGTCCCATACAACTCTCAAAGCACATGGCGCGATTATCCTGGTTTTTACGGTATTCCTTGTATCACCAATCCCTATTAAGGGTTTCTCTATTCGTTTTTTTCTACTCTCTAACCTTGCAGGACAGGGCTCTCAATCTTTCCCATTTACGGAGACACCGGAGTTTGTTACCAGGTTTGGTGTACCCTAGAAGCTCTAGCAATAGGACACTCATGGCGGGTCCCCACGGTCGGTGCGGTATAAGTAGATATCTAGGGAGCCTGCGAAAGCCCAATTGTAAAAAACATTGACATTTTATTATACGTATTTCCACCACTATCTCACACACCCAGACACGCTCAACAAGGGAGACCCCTACTCCGCGAAAGTCCACCATGGACCGACCACCATCTCCTCCCTCAAACCTTGTAGAAATACAAACCACGGACCGACCTCCACCGCCTCCCTCAGCCTTTGCAGAAATAGGTTCATGCACAGGATCAAGATCTCGAGGTAAGCCACTCTTGTTGTGACTGATCTGAGGGCTTTCTGGTGTTAACACACGGACCAAAGATGAATCACAGAGTGAACAGGGTGAAAAACAGTACATTGGGCTCACAAAGCTAGACACCAAGGATCAATTATTTCGATATCTCGATTTCGCTGAAGGTGGCTCTAGCGCCGCTCTCAATAAATGGGGCCAATTCTTGCAGTTTAGTAGGTTAGTGGTGGATGGCTCCGTGCCTCATAGATGTGATTATATCTCGGTGGAGCCACGGAATATCTTTCGACTCGAACGTATTGCGCCAGCCCAGAAATCCCACGAACCAGAACCGGAGGAGGAAGACAGGGATGGAAGGGGTGGGATTTCAGAAATCGAAATCCTGAGAACCCTAGGCTGGGAGCCGGATAACCGGGAGTGGAGACCTAGTGTCTCGTTTTATAGCGATAACCCTGCCTATCCACGGAGACACGATAAATTTAATGCACTCTGCGTGGGGAATCAGGGACTCGGACTTCGATTCTCGAATAATACCAACATCTCAGAACTTGAGCACTACTACAGGAACGACAGGTGGCCAGAGGTACACTACACCGTGGAGGGGAAAGTCAAGGTCGTCCTACAGCATTATATCCGGGATGGCGAGATTATCCAAGATATGTGCTTGACTTCAGAATCTAGCGAGGAAACCGAGCTCAGTCTGGAATTTGAATTTACCACGGGAATCAGGATATCATCTGGGGAATCGCCCGAACCAATGGGTGGGGGGGGTAGTGCTCCCGACTATTTTCTGCAGCGAGTGCCAGAAGGAGAAGACCTAAGATCTCACTGGAAGATCCAGTTCGCCAATTATTACGCCACGGCAAGCTTATTCGAAGATGGTAAACCGAAGTCGTTCAGCCTTCTCGGGGATGGCAGACCAAATGACATGACCAAATTTGTCATTGACATCCTTTCGGATGATCCAGTAAGGCATCACGAGACTTTTATATTGAAGCCGGGGGCGACGGTGAAATTTACCTCGGTATTCAAATTGGATCACGAAAACGTTCCCGATATCCCGCCACAGTATTTCGATATATCTCCTCATTTAAAACCATTCGGCGATCGGTGGTGGGGTTTCAAGACTGAATCCTCGTCTTTTATTTTCAGGCGACACCTTGAGACAATACTCTCGCACGCTATGCCACTGCCTTGGGTCGATGGTGGAACACATCAGCCCTATGTTCTGCACAATCATGATCTGATCAATATGCATCCGACATGGCGTAGTTTTATGTAAGCCTCCAAGGGCCTTCCCTCTTATTGGTCGGCTTGCGAAGTCCTAACAAGATGCAGAAACCAAGCTTTTTACCTCCTAGAAATTGATAAGGTACTTCAACAGCAGAATACTGCGGATGACGAAACGAAGAGCGATTACCAGAAGAGGATTCGGAACGTAATTTTTGGATGCTTTACTTTCCTGCTTGGAGACGCCGAACGAAACGGCGCTGAGAATGTTTCCCCATATCAGCCGGCAGATCTTGCACTGCCCGTGAAGCCGGATGAGGCTAGGGAAGTCGTGGGGGGGGAGGGGATTGAGGAAGAGAGAGATGGCCTAGCCGGAACCGCAGAGAGCTCCTCCAAGGATAAGGTTGTGGACACTGCGCGACCAGTCGGGGCTCCTGCAGGAGAGGTAGATTCAACGGACCCTCAGAGGGACTCATCGTTTCTTTTAGAGACCCCAGGATCCACCTCCAGCCTTAATGAAACAAGCGCACTGCATCCCGGAAAAACAAAAGATTTTATCGACTCTCCGCCTATGAGACCTATTGAGCCAGAGCTATTTAAGTACGAAGCTAGCTTCGAGGATTGTTACCGATTACTTATTTTGTTGGATAAGTGCTTAACTACCTATCCAGATGAAACGGGTCTTATCACTCGAATGGTGGAATGTTTTCTAAAGCTAGTCTGGCAGCCAATCGAAATGAGCAAGCATCAAGGATCCCAGCTATGGCCGGATCGGTTAGAAAGGCTGGGGGGGTCATCACCGCCGTACGCCCGATTCCGGATGGCGCCGGATAATAGAAATTGTGGCTACGGTGGACAAGGTATCTACGTCTATGATATCATGATACAAGTAGCTATCTGGCGGGCCGTCAGGGCTACGAATAGGCTACTTGACTTGTTTTCCGGGGAACGAGACTGGAGTGAATGGATGGTTCACCAAAGTTTAGACGACAAAGCAATTAGAAATCGGACGATAGAGGCTTTCCTCCAACCTGGCACTGACACGGGTCAAAGGTCTTTCCCTGACCGCTTTATCTCAAAAATTAGAGGCCATGTTAGAGAACCCTTTCGGGAGAAACGGGCTTGTACTATTGCCATTCCATCACTTGTCGACTATTTCTTCTTCGACGACAACAATAAGCCGATGTCTGCCTGGACAGAGACACTCAAATACTGCAATACACTCAGCGACTCTTCCAAGGCACAAACTCCAGACACCTGGGGATCCTTTATGTGCTACCAGCTTGCGACTGACACAGATCGTCAGGAGTTGGGGGAGCGCCTGGAGGCAAGAGCTTATTCAGTTGGGATTTTTGCTAGCGACATAGTTACCCCAAGTTCCCACGGTCTTTGCGCTCCATATTGGGACATAGTTACGCACTTTCTCAGCTCTCATTATGCTCATCCTAGAATTCCAAAGTAAGCTAGACGACCAGTCTCTGGGTTAAACAATTTAAAAAAGGGTATTAACCACGAACTAACGTTTCCAATCAAAGGACAGATACACCTACCGGTACTAACGGGGCACATGGACCCATGCTCCCACAGGAGGGCCTAACAAACACTGGTACAAACCCGGGAACAAGCATCATGGTGGGTGTTCGTCTGGACGAAAAAAAGTCAGGAAGGAAGGGGGAGTCCTTGTATATGACCACTGAGGACCTCCGTCAAGTGAATGATCCACCTTGTGAGTGGTTTTCAAGATCCCCGGCGATATTGTGTTTGTTCTAATTGGTGTAGCTTATGGAGAACGGTACTGGTTTAGAGATCCTCTCTTTATGAAGTACGAGCCGAAGTTCGAAATTAATAGGAACTCCATAGTGAATTTTTTGGAACCGGGATATAGTTTTGTGCGGGGAGATATTGAGGGTAATTGGTGTTGCTTTTGGAAAACTGACGAGGGGCGAAACAGGTTTTTGGAGAGTATAGCAGATATGTCGAATTATAACTGGGGGGATAACAAAAACATCTTAATTCAACCTTACAGAATGATCGAGTTGGATGTTTCTCGCGGGGGTGACGCGTTATTGAGGATGCAGAAACAAGTATGAGAGACAACCCTGCAGTATTCGCATCGGGTTGCTAACTCTTTGGGGGCAGAGGGATCTCAAAAGAGATAAAAAAAGGATCATGTTTGTACCCATCTAACTACCTCCGGATGCTCTATATCCAAACCGAGACGCCGTCTGACAGTTTAACATAGTGTAATGGAGGACTGCGCAATCGAGCATTTAATCTTGCTGATGGCCAACCTGGATTACCAAGAAGCCGGTCATATAAATCAAGTTCTCTTACGACTGACCCTCATGGATTCTCACGAAATGAGATTTGAAGAGCAGGTATATCAATTCTCTTGCTTCTTTGACAAAATTCCCTTATAGTGGCTAACAACTATGAAGACCATTATGCCAGACAATCTCTGGATTACAGAATTCAACATCAATTTTATCACAACCCCATCTCGGCAAGGCGTGGAGTCGTCTCCCCTACCAAACTATTTTCAGAGGAGACAGTCTGAGTTCCTAACGATGAACGACGCCGCGCCAAACTGCATCATGGTCGAGGCTTCCATGGGGTTCCGATTTATTGGCGACCTTCATGACCAGTTCTGGACATGCTATGTGTTTTACAACTTTGGAAGACAGGAACTCACTACAGATACCCGGGCTCGAGTGGAACACATCGACTCTTGTAAGACTCTGAGACAACGAAAGTGCCTAGAGGGGTTTCTTGTGTGCCAGGCTCTCGATCTAGTACTCTCGCAGACCAAAAATGTCCTCAATACTATTACTAAGTCTATGGGGGAAGGCAATGTAGGTTCATAAGTTAGAAACGTGGTAACGGTATTTGCATATGCTGATAAAATGTTTGTTCGAAGCAGAAATCGCAAAATATTTTCATCCCGTTACTGATGGAAGATGACCTCAGAGGGGAGAACTATTTCAAAACCATGAACAAGAATAGCGTATTCTATCCCTGGCTGCTCGACGTTTATGGTGCTTTGCAGGATAAGTGTCGGGAGACCAGTACCGTTGCTATGCGGTGGATATCAGCAGAAGAAAGACGAAAGTATAAACCTCGGTGGTCCGAAAAGGACCAAATGAAGTTTGGGGAAGAGATTGTTCAGAACCGAGCGGACGTTACGGCGCGTTGTGCTAAGCTGGAGAAAATGTCGAAGAACTTAGAGGAGCGGATTAACCGGATTAAGAATCTTAAGGAATCAGTAGGCATCCCCTCCATGGGTCGATGGTGTTTCTTGGGAAGAGGTATGCTGATGGTGATATTAGCTATCGAGTGAGCTAGCGCTCCGAGAAGCGAGGACCTCCACACAACTCGCGCGCACGATTAATCTTTTTGCTGTTGTTACAGCTATTTATTTACCCTTAACGTTCTCCACCGTGCGTCTCTACCCCCTTTCATAAGCCAACGGCTAGTATTTTGACCTAGTACCCATAGAGTATCGTGGCCATACAAGAACTCCATTGGAAATATCCCGCAAAAGCCCTCGTCAGAATCATGCTCGCCGTAGCCTCCGGTACATTAATCCTCCTGATGAATCTTTCCTCCCTCCGCCGCAACCTTGCAGCCCTGAAAAGGTGGGCCCAACGCTCAATCCGCAATAGAATGAAAGGGGTCCCCAACCGCAAAAAGACTAGCAAGAAACCCATCTGCCGAGATAAGCGGCCAGCCTGGAACTATTGGAAAAAGAGGGCCCGCAGCCTAGACGAAGCGGAAAAACGCAGCGCGTTGCTCACCGACAATGATATTCACGGCAACGAGAGCGACTGGTGGTACTGGTACTTCACGGCGATATACATCACCATCGTGGTTCCCGTGCAAGAGCTGACCTTCATAATCCGCACGCTCCGAGGGCAGAAGATTGAGAATGCTGGCCCCTTGAAGAAGCTTGTGAGGCTTCCCGGGTTTCCCATATGGGCTCTGCAGCTGGCGCTTGTGTACGTGATAATTCTCGCCGGGTATGCCTTCCTCTCCTTAGTGAGATTTGTGCATCACACGGCGGTCTGGCTGTGGACTGGGAATGACACCGTCGAGAGTAAGAAGGCAGCGCCGGAGGAGGTTGAGCAGAGTTCAATGTCAGAGCCGGAGGATGATGCAGAGGGTTTGGAGTCAGAGCCGGATAGCACGCAAAAAGATAGCACGCAAAAAGATACAGGGCTGGTTGACTGGTTGATGAAACCAGCAAAGATTATGATGCTCCTCATGGTTAAAGAGGCTCTCCAGCCCAAGGAGGAGGAAAGGGAACCCGATCTGGAGAACCAGGGAACCCCTATGGAACACTAGAGACCCACTCGTTTAGGAAACGGGTGGTTAGAAGTCTAGACGTGGGAGGGGTTTAGTGTTATTTATTTGTTACTATGGAACAAGGGCCCCCGGTCACGTTTGCCTCTGACAAGGGGGAGGGATCGATTTATTGGGCTTATTTCTATGGGCTGGTCGGGAGTGCTAGACGACATGTGATTTTCAAGTGCTTACCATGGGCCCACGCAACAGAGCAAGAAGCATGAGAATGACTAATGATTTCTTCTTTCCTATCATAATATTATGATATTATTATATAAGGCAATATCACTAAATCCTAAGGCTGTGTGCATAAATGCTAGAGCTGTATAATGTGATACCAGTAGTAGGTTAACTATATGATTCTCACATATACGGTTACACCACCTTTTTTCAGCTATCATTTAAGCATAAGAGTCAGTACAAAGATCCTACATGAAATTTAGATAATCGGGCTAGAACCATAGGAAGATGATGTTGTTCAGAGTTTAATTCAGTCGCGACATTTCCAATTGGTATTAGAACATACAAAAATCTGGGAATCAACTTGTGAATAGCACTAGCAGCTCACCGCTACCTTATATTCACTTTCGCAAGACCAAAGAATTATGTAGATCCCGAACTACACGTGAAGCTCAGGGTGGGTGGTGGAGATGAAGTCGTCCCCATCCATCTTGAGACTGCCCCTCATCCGCTTACCAGCCCCATATATCCATTCGTTCAGTCCCAGGTCACCACTATGAGGGCACGGAACCACCTCCGCCATGGTGCTAATACCGACTAAGTAGCATCATAAAAACTTCTAAAGCCGACTCGAACTATGAAATCCCCCCCTTCGCCATCTTATGCGTTACGATACGCAATGCACACAACTCTCAACTTCTATCCAAGAGCGCATTCACCAATATAGCTCCCCAGACCTCCGTGCCTGAGGGCCCTTTTGAAACAATCTTTATACCCCGGCACACGCGTGCCAGCACTTTGTAAAGGGCTCGGGAAAAGTTGAGGACAAGAGAGGTTATACCATGTTGACGATGGAAGCCAGGCTGAAGGATAAGTGATGGTGAATGGGACCGAAGACCACGGACCAAGACTTTATTTTTGCGGGCTATTTTTTTAGGACTGTGGTTGGTCGGTTTATGGGCTTTGTTTGCCGAATCATGGCCTGTACAGTACAATCATGATACGCAAAACGGTAACGTCGAACAACCAGAGTATTTCGATATATATCGTTTAGAATCGTTTGACGACCAGTGGTGGAGTTTCAAGACTTAATCCTCGTCGTTTATTTTCACTAGAAATCTCGAGACTATACTCTCCCACGCTATGCCGCTGCATCGGATCGACGACAAAGACTATCAACCTTATGTTCTGCATGATCGCAATCTGATAAATACGTATTAGACATGGAGTAGTTCTCTGTAAGTCGACAGATAGCTGCCCAGTAATCGAGATCTCAACTCGACCAACGACGGAAGAGCAGTTCCTGCGAATGCTGAGTACAGTACCAACAAGTAAGCCTCCCTAAAGAAGTATCATACTATCCCAAAACCAGCCCGGTTAGTCAAAAATGAAAAAAGACACACCTCCATTCCGATCTACTATAATAATCTCGATATGCCATGGTAATAATACGGATAAACCATTTCGCCATTAAGTCTCCAAGCGTTGTCCCGAATCCCCCCATACCTACCCGATACTGGCTCCGCAAAATTACCCGACTAGTACAATCGCAGCCCAAGAATAATCCCAGGAAATTTTAAAATCACAACCGCATCTGTGGGAAGATGTAGCCCGACAAAAGTACTCAGAAGACCGCTCCTGCCCAATTCTGGGTTTTCTGATTCTAATATCATACGATACAAAGTTATGACAATATCTGGAGTTGTGTTCAGCTACAAAGTTGTGCTGGGCCATAAAGTTGTGTTGAGTCATACAGTTTCTATGGTGAGCCAAAAAGTTGTGTTGAGCCGTAAAGTTATGTTGAGCTGTCAGGCACTCTGGAGGAGTGACCCAGGTTGCGAGAGATTGAGCATCCAGGGGTTGTGGTCACCAGCCACAACCGTGGCACGAGTAAAGGGTTATTGAAAATAAATTTGAAAGTCTCGTGTTCAATTCCTGTTAAGGCTAGCCTTTTTTTGTGATATCTCTCAATTTCAATTCGCCTCTAATTATTTTACGCGGGAAAAACACTTAAAATCTTTCAACCGATTATTCCACATACCATAAGATGGGAGGAAGTTCTCAGAGAGGGGGATGTGGCGTGGTTTATCGACAGCTGGAAGGAAAGGCGAGCGAGTTATTAAACGGGGCCACGGTAGACCGAGATAGAGTTTCCGAGGGACTTTGTCATGGTTACCATCAAACTATACACCTACACCGGTACCAAAATAACAGTACAGTGACACCTCACAGTTCCGGATCTCGAAACTCAGGATACCTTGCTGTCTCGTATAAATCTTTGTGAACTCTGAATTTCTTTCCACCAAAACCTGACCCGTTGTCCCGGTTCCCACGCTGTGCCGGACTGATTCTTCGGACCCCTGCCGGCCGGGATAGCAGGGTGCGACTGTCAGAGGTGATAGAGAAACGGTGCCATAATTGAAGATGCAACCGTTGCAAATTCTAAAGTCCTAACACTACACCACAAGTTGAATACGTTGCTTCAATGTGACGGAAGTATGTTGAGCACGCCAAGTTGGGACTAAGGTCACTGTATATAAATACCTCTCATTGGTATAAGTACTGCTGTCACACCCACAAAGAAATGCAGAAGAAAAATTTATTGCTCCTCCCCAACTTCTTCTACCTTGCAAAAGCTGTCTGTTCCAACAAGTGTTCTCTTGGGTTTCCCATGTCAACCTATTAGCCTTGACCGACAACGTCACAATAAGAACCCCCTCCGGTCTCCAGCAGTCTTTGGTTACCCCTTAATACCATTGCAAGCAGTCAGATTCCTATTAATTAAGGCCGAGGTTGAGGAACCGTTACCTTCTCAGTTGTGGCTACTGGTTTAATTGGTGAAGCTACGATCTTAGTATCAGATCAATACTATTATAAACCTAGTGTCTGCTAGTTAAGAGCGTCAGCTATGAGCTAAAAGTGAGGAAAATCCGGGAAAGGCGAAGAGATGGTGCAGGGGAATATTCAAGGATCTTTTGTTACTCACTTGTTCGTACACTTCTCAATAGCTCGGCTGCAGATCACCCGTCAATGAGGAGCTAAAGGGATGTCAGATATTCCATCTTGTTGGCCTCAGTATGAATAATAGAGGGCAACATTCTACCTTTCATAACCCAATTAAGAGAAGCAAAATATAAAAAAATAGGGTTCCCCGCCATCCAGTCCACCCGTCTTCGGTGTAGGAAGGGACGGACTACGACCCATGGTCCGCCTTTTTGGAGGTGATAGGACGGACAATGCCTGGAAGGGGGAAAACCGGGCGGACTGTAGTCCTAGCGCTTGGTCCTCCGATACTGGGCGAGTTGAAATTATGCACCTTCAAACGAATTATTATCTCATCGGGAGACATTGCACATACAGTCTCCTGCGGTATCTCACAGTTTCCTGGCCCCCTACAGTCCCCTGCGGTCAAACCCCCTGCCCTGAACGAACATGTCCTGCGTTTTGGGGCTCGCTATCAGGCTCAAGAACAGCTGTCCTGTATCTTTACCGCCCCGGACGGATTACGGATGCCATCCCATGCCGTCACCCATACGGCACCGCTGCCCCCCCCCCGGACGATTGGGAACACTGAGAAAAAGGGTCCAGCAAGACAGTTTGGGGGAACCAAACCGCTCGTAGGGAGACCCCGCACCGTCACAGTAAGGGCACAACTGGAGCTATTCACTATTCTAACGCTATTACATCATGTCTACCATTTTACATAACTTCCACGCTGTCCCTTCCAAAACCTTACAACGTCTACTACCGCAATCACATCACCAATACATAGTGCTCAGTTCTCACTTTCTCCATTGTCACTTGCCTGCGCACATTCTTTCCCTTTCTGGTGATTGTACCACGTTACCACAATTCTCACTATTCCCAAACGACCAGACATGTCTCCCTGATGAACACCTTGCCACAAACACTGTAGCTGGATCATCGGCATGCACCGGTGATTAACAATAGGTTCTGCTCCATCATGATCTGATCAAGAGGACCTCATGATTGAATGGTTGATGAGATAGGTAGATCCTGATTGACCGATTGATGATGGTCACTGCACTAAAATGTCGAGTATAGTCGATTTATTGAAATGATCAATCGTGCTCTGCTCTAGTAGTACTGGAGCATGATCTGATCATAATAATCACTAGTAGGTGGCAAAGATTTAGTTTCAAGTGGGATTCACTGACGATAAATGGAATATTCTAGAATAATAAAACAGGTCGCCAGCGGAGCTGCTGGTCTAGGACACGACGATGACGGCTTAGGAAAGAAAAGAGAAGAAAGGTAGACGATGTTAAAATAAGGATGGATGGAAATAATAAAATGGTCTTCGCAAGTATAAGAAGACCGCTTTCGATTTCCAAAAGGTTTGCGGTTGAGGATTCGATAGCAGGGTTGACGTCTGATGTCGGGAGCAAACGAACGGCTTTAAATACCGGTATTCATCGCTCCGGCCGGTAGGGTAATACTCTTCCCAATCTACTACCATACTTTCATCCACCTCCGACAATGCAAATATGCTTCAACAGTGCATGCAATTCGGACAATTTTTGACACAAGAAATCCGAAGTTTATGAAATTCTTTTTCCCATAACGAATTGGATTATTATTATTATTCTATGTTATTAAGCTTGTGGAGTTTGAACCACTGTGGAGCTAGCTGATTCTAGATATGGAAGCGAGTGCTCACTTGTCTGCCGGACGTTCCTTCTCCTACGTAGCTTACTAGCCTCTCAATATATACGAGTACCGAGGCTTACAGGAGCCTTACATCTTGAACCTTTCTCCATACTTTCAGCCTCTCTGTTTCCCTCAGATTCTTCTATTTCCTTTTCCTCATCTCTTCTATTATCCATCTCCCTTCCTTATTATCGTCTAGCTTCCTCCTCACCCTCCTGCATTGGCTGTTCTTAATCGTATACTTCACTTTCTCTTCGGATGCACGTTCAAGCCGTTGGACAGGCCTCTGGTATGTCGTAAAGGTATATATAATGCCTGGGGTCACTTCCTCCGCGCGGAATAAAAGAAGGGCAACAGTTGGGCTAATGGACCTGGTAGTTGAGAATTGCATGGTAGGATCAGACTCTGATATGTCCTTTCAAAATGCTCAAGTAGAAGAGAATAGGCCTTAGAGATAGAGAAATTTACTAACAAACCAGTTACTGGGAAACCAGGTTTCTGAATTATCTACGATGTTCAGTAGATTTCCGGATTGTGGAGAATAAGGTTTTCTTTTCTTGATCGCCAGACTCCTGCAATTCCTGAACAATTAAGTTGGATCGAAGCGTTTGTTCGATCTCTCAAGGTTACCGGGTTAAAGGTGTCTGATAAATGACCCTGAATGATAACCACCTAGCGATGATCAGATAAAATCTGGTCATGGCTATGGTGTTGGCAATACTGGGGTTGAAGGGGGTTGGTCTTGGTGCTCTAGCATGGCTTTTGAACCATATATCTGTTTAACAAGTACTTGGTCTATCATATCTTCCAAGGGTAGTAGTCTACGGATATCAAATTTTACATCACGATGCCGAATACTAAAGGGAGGTTGTAACACTATGATGGCTACTTCTTAGACTATTTCAGGTAGGGGCGAATCTCAAGCGGGTTCTCGAATGCTGAAGAAAATGGGACGGAAAAATCAAATAGTCATTATTAGTCACACAACAGGAACTACTGAAGTCCTCTACACACACCGCTCAAGCTGGCAACCCAGGAGATAGTCCGACTCCTAAGCTGTTTATTCACTCTCTTCATTCATGTCTAGCTCTAACAAAGTCGCTTCCGCACCACCATTTCCCTCCCGTTGTTTTCAAACTCCGGGTACCCCGTTGTGTGAGGGCTCTTCCTGTGGGGACACAAAGCTCATCTGAGATACGAGGGTGGGGGGAAGCTGTGAGAAGAAAGCAAGAAAGGAGAGAAATACCAAAATATCGGCTCTACCAGACAGGGTCTTGGTAGAAGAACATCAGCGCTATTCTATTCCTAACATAATATATCTGATTTTGTCGGTCAAGCCTCTTAATATGAGAGGAGACTACCGGGTTAATCCTTTAAATCACGAATCCCTTGGAAGGCTTGATTCCGCCACCAGAATAGCGTAGGCCATAGCGCGGCGTCGGAGCGATTCTAAACATGTGGAGTCTAAGTTAGCAACCATGATACTGCAACACTCGGAAATGGGTGATGGGAAAGGAAATTTTTAATACCATTGCAAGACCAGACTCGAGCGAGCCGATTGTTTGTGGAACGTGGGTATACAAGAAACGACAAACAAGACCAGGCCCGTTTGCACCCAACCTACCCCATACATTTCCCTACGCTTTCATGTCAACCGGTAGGACAGACTCTGGAAACACGTATGTCCGTGAGGAGGAAATCCCGACTGAGGTTCCTATGAGAAGAATAACCGCCATACCACCCAATCCGGAGCTGAGTGAAGGGGGCTCTAAAAGTTGTCAATCGGAGATAAAACTGAGTTTTTTAACCACTTCTCTCAAGTGCCATGATTGCGATATTGTTCGTTAGCATAACTAAGCAAGCTTGGCGAAGCAACGGGGCGTACTTCCTTCGCAATGCTTGGCTATCAAAACCACGATTGAAAAATGCTTTTGGCGTCTTGTATACCGGGAGTGTTTTGTTGCGTATGGTAACGGTATAGCGGGGTTCGGGAGTGAGGGGGAGGGATTGCGATGTTGCGTGTGGTCAAACGTTGCGAAGCCAAATATTCGGTTAATTATGCTAACCGAAAATACCTCTCCGAGCGGGGGCTCCCGGGAAAATATATACCTTTAGAGATGCAGCGGGCAGGCATATTGGCACATGCGATGCAATTTCTACAACTCCCATACTCCAAGCACTGGGCACACTGCTCTCATGTAGTGCAATCTTTACATGTGCAGCGACTCTCGGACTCATCGCACTTTCTTCTCCTTGAGCATGGGCCGGAGCAGTTTTTTTTTTTGCATGTAGCAGATTTATCACCCCTTTTACAAATGCGGCAGTTTTTGATAGGCAAGCATTCAACATACAAATTCTTTGTGCACTTAGTGCAGCCTCCTTCCGGTCATGGTCCCCTCTCTACCAGGACTTGCTCTAGTCTATTTTGTATTTTTCCCTCTTCATCTCTTTCAATGAGTGAGATCTCTTCATCAGTGAGTGGTTGTAATTGTAATGAAGACTCCCTCTGAGAAAGTAGAGGAGAATCTGCATATACTTAAGTAGATTTTATATACTGCCAGTTGCTCCCCATCACTACTCCGCAATTGTGAGCACCCAACTCCCTTGAGCTGTCTAGCCAACCTCTATGGGTTGGACCAAAGATTCTCTGTAGTAAACTAAACTACTCTGTGCTTTGCTAACACCAGCCCGATAGAAGAGTTTTGGCCACTGTATCAACAATGCAACTATAACCGGTATGGATACTTGGTTATTAGTTTTGTTTTATGTTTTATTGTAAGTATCATTTGATACTTAGTTTGTTTTAAATATTGTTTGATACTTGGTTTTGTTTTATGTTTTGTTTTAAGTAACGTGGGATACTTGGTTTTGTTTTATGTTTTGTTTTAAGTATCATTTGATACTTGGTTTTGTTTTATGTTTTATATTAAGTATCGCTTTAATACTTGGTTTGTTTTAAGTATCATTTGATACTTGGTTTTGCTTTATATTTTGTTTTAAGCATCACTTTGATACTTGATTTATTTTACCAAAGTGTATCACTTGATACATTTCATTGTTAGCACAAGCAGTATCTGTATAGCATAGTGGTAGATGATTGAAAGATATTTCACACAGAACTTGGACTCTTCGCTTGTACACTTTTTATATTTTCTCTTTTGTGCATTCTTTCATACGGGGAGGGGGAAATTGGGCTAACTATATACATATCGGATGTGGCCACCTATGGTGTACCACAAAACACACTAACAGCCGATGTGACAGTCACCAGCTGATCATGATATCCACAAGTAGACATGACAGCTGTCTCCAATCGGATAAGGCAGCCACGCATAAACCTTCTATCTATTACACGGTAAAGTCCACGTCATCCTTCCAACACTCCCCCTGAAACTTTGCCGCTCTCAATTCTCTGAGGTTAGGCCTAGTTTCTCTACCAATTCAGCTTGTTTGACTTTGCCGTAGATCTTCGTAAATACATCCGTGATCATTTCCGTAGTCGGTATGTAGGTGATACTAATAGTGCCATCACGAACTTGGTCCTTGATCCAATGAAATTTAACCCCTACTGTCTTGCTTAGAGTCTAGTATTCGCCCATATTTGAATTTTTGATATTTGTCTGATTATCACTATACATGGGAAGTGGCTCACGTTTCATAGGTAGCCGACTTGTCTCCTGGTGATTGACTGGTAATGACTGGTACAATTCATGATCAAGTTTGTAGATCCAAATTCTTTCATCGAGACTGGCTGCGGTAGCAATATATTCAGCATCCGCTGTGCTCTTCGCTGTTATTGACTGCTTCTTCGATTGCCATGCAACTATTGAGCTGTACCGGTCCTGAATAACCATCCCGGTTGTTGATTTCATAGAGTTGAGATCGTCAGCGAAATCAGAATCTGTGTAAAGGGCGATAGTTCCGTAAGGGTTGTTGACCCCTCCTCTCATTCCCAACTGCTACCGATATCCCACCGTCCTTGCCAGGTACCTCATCACATGTCTAGCCATCATCATGTGCCTCTGAGCTGGATCAGAGGCATATCTCCATAACACTCCTACGGCAAATGAAATATCTGGATGTGTAGCAATAGCCATGTAGTTGAGACTCCCAACAATCTCCTGATACTCCTTTTGATCTGCCTTATTCTTGCCATCACGATCACTCAAGAGACTTTCTCCTTTTCCGGCAGTCCATACCTCTTCACCCATGGTAGTCATCTTTCTATTTCTTTTCAACAAGGACATTCCTGGGTCTAAAGAGGCGCTTACACCTTTCGCCGCATCCATCTGGACTCTTCGTAGAAGCTGTAATATATATCCTGACTGGTCGAGTGTTATCACCCTCGTCCTCGTGTTGCAGGTAATCTGCATTCTAAGAAAATGTCCTATCAGGCCCATATCCCATACAGTGAAGGTGTTTTGGAGTATTTTCCTAGTTGCCTCGATCGCATCTCTTCCTCCAATGAGCAAAATATCATCCACCCATACAAGGAGAACTTGCTCCCCCTGATAGTAGACACCTGCTTCCCATTCACTCTTTTTAAACCCATTTCTAACCAGTTCACTATCTAGCTTTCTATACCAATTGAGTGCGGATTGCCGCAGACCGTAGAGACTCTTCACAATGCGAACGCATACTGGTTCCTGCCTCCCTGTATATGCAACTCTACCAGTAACCTGGCGCTCTCTGTCTCTCATGACTTCAAAACCTAATGGCAACTGTAGATATAGCTCCTCCTTGATATCACTTTCCAGGAAGGCTACAACAACATCCAGTTGTTGAATCTCGTAGTCATGGCAGCTGCGAATGACAGTACTAGCTGAACTGTAATAAGTGAAACCAATGGGGCATAGGTGTGCAAAAAGTCTATTCCAGGTTTTTGTTTAAAGCTATGGGCAACCAAACAGGCCTTATACTGTTCGTGACCTGCATCTGAACCCAACTTTCTCTGCAATACCAATCGTGATGTAATTGTCTTTCTACCTATTGGTACCTTGTCCACCACGAGCCAAGTCTTAAGCCTTTCTAGGTTACCAATTTCCTCCTCAACAGCTTTCATCTACATATCTTTCTCGGGTAATCTAAGTGCCTCCTTGATTGACTGTGGACCGGCCTCTACCATTCCAAGAAAGTCAGCTTTTCCTGTGATTCCTTCATTCTTTTCCTCTTCAGGTTTCTCATTCTCCAAATCCCATGCTCTTCCCAAGCTGGATGGTAAAGCTTTTAATTCCCGAGTAAGCTGACTACGACTGGACCTCACCTGAGCCCTATCTGTATTGCTCTTAGAAGTACGTCCAACGTATCTGCGGACCGGTTCCTCGTTGCCTTGTGCTGGCGGCCTAACATGTATTATACCAAGTTCTTCTTAGTCTGCCTGAACTGGTGCTGGGCCCTCATCGTCGGATTCTATGCTGCTTCCAAACAATTCTCCCAATCCATACTGCTCCGTATGCTTCACATCTCCATTCTTATCCTTCTTAGCAGAAATCTCCACAGCTGATTTCCAATGTCCGAGATCTTCGTAGAAAATTACATCTCTGCTGGTAATCAAACGACAGCTCTCAGGGTCATAAATCTTATAATGTTTGGACGTCAAGCAATACCCGACAAAGATCCCATTTCTCGTCTTGTAATCTAACTTCTTTCGGTGCTCCTTTGGTATCCCATACATCACCTTACATCCCCAGACATGCAAATGACTAATGTCTGGGATTCTGTCAAACCAAAGCTCGTAAGGGGTCTTTCCTTTCAGAGGGCTGCTGGGAGAACGATTGCGGAGATATATTGCTGTCTCACAAGCCAGAACCCAAAATGCCTTAGGCGCTGCTACACTGGACATCATACTCAAGACCTTATTCATGGGTGTACGATTTTGACGTTCAGCAAGTCCATTTTCTTGAGGGGTGTATGGGGTAGTACACTCACTCTGAATCCCATTCATACGAAGGTAGTCAAGAAATTTCTTCCCTTGGTATTCTCCTCCACCGTCACTTTGGAGGGACTGAATCTTCTCGCCCGTGGCCTTCTCAGCCTCAGCCTTAAATTCTAGAAAGTAGTTGAACGTGTCCGACTTTTGGTGCATAAAATAATGGCAGGTATATCTTGTATACTCATCCATGAAGTAAACAAAATAGCAGTGCTTTCCAAGAGAGAGGGTTTCGACTGGTCCACATACATCACTATGGATACATTCTAGGACCTTGGTTGCGGTATGTTGTGGGTGTAAGAATGGTTTGTGGGCCAAACTCCTCCACATATAGTCTTCACACCTATCCTTTCTTTCTGTCCTCATATTACTTTCCACTGGGACTTCCATGCCAACGACCACTTCTTTCATTGATCTAATCGAATTGGAGCTAATATGATCTAAACGTCGATGCAAAAGCTCCTCATTCTCGATCTTTTGATTGTATCCAGTCCCTGCTTCAAAGAAGACATGTTTGCTGTGGCATGATATTTTCTTGTGGCTTTTGGTTGACTGTGTAGCGAGCAGGAAAAGCCCATTTCTCATTCATGTAGTCCCTATAAGAACTGAATTCTGATACAGGCAACAACCCATTCTGGAGTCAATCTTTACCTCTAGTCTGCACTCCATCAGCTGACCTAGTGACAGCAGATTTCAGCAGCCTAGGATGTGAATAACATTTTCGATAGCCACCTTTCAGCTCTTACCCTGTGGTAGGATTACGGTAACCTCAACCATACTAATTTCCCCACATATGTCACGAACGTGGCTTGGCATGAAAGAGGTTTTCACGTGACGCATGGTTATGAGTCACAGGTATGTTATTGTTTTACACATATGACTCATTTAGGTCATATGATTTATTATGTGTGGGATTTGTGATGCTTTGGCACATGGCTCAAATATGAGTCATGGGACGTGCGCCGGGTGAGTATGCCTTGCAAGTGTGCCTTACGGGTAAGCTTTGTGCATATGATTTATGTTTCACTCATGACCTCGTTATGAGGTCATAGGTTTCGCGCATATGACTCAGTCGAGTCATGTGACTTGTTTATTGTGTTATGATTGGTTTATGAGTTGTGTATATGATCTCGCTATGAGGTTATGGGTTTTGAGCATGGGATTACTTTGGTCACATGACTAGTTTGTTATGATTTGGTTTCGCACATGTGACCACTTTAGATCACATGACTAAGGGTGGGAAGAATACTATATAAGGAGGCCGATACGGCCGAGGAGGATAGGTTCTTCACGCTTTGTTCTAAGTACTTTTCCTCCGTCTTTCACCCCGTGTCGGAATATGAAGGTTCAGTATCGGTCTAATCAGAGTCCTTGATTTCTATCTTACGATAGGCTTCAAGTCTTTAACTTTGATCACCTTTCGGGGGCATCGTTGTTAATCCCTCCTCCACGATTGCTGGAATTTCTTCTTCCTGTTACCCATCTTTACATTTGTTCGTTTACGTCGCCTCCTCACAGTCGTAATGGCTAAGTGAGCCTCTGTTCCTTCTGCCATGTCCGCTTTACGTTCGTTGGTGGTTCTGTCTCGTGCCATCGAGAAGAACTTCGCCCTGGAGGCTGAAGTCTCTCGCCTTCGGCGTCACATCTCCGTCCTTTCTCGGCGATTTCATCCCTCTGAGAAAGAGATATCTATCTTATCGGCTGCCCTGGCCTCTGGACGTGATACTGTTCGCGGCTTGGTCACAATTTTGGCAGCTGAAGCTCCTACGGGTATTCCCTCTTCACCTGTCCCCTCGGTCGCTTCGGTTACTATGGTGGTCTCGGTTGGGGGGGGTGGGCTTGACCCTGAGAATTCTCAGGGTTAAGCGGAAAAGCTCCCTTGAGAGAATGTTGTGCCGGCGGTTATCCCTGCCCCCCCTGCAGCTACGGTTATAGATAGTGGTGTGGGTGGTCCTGTTCCTGATTCGTCAGAATTGGAGGAGGCGCTTGCTCCTGGTGTGGGTAGGGTGGATCCTGGTGTGGTGACACCAGCTACGGTGGTATCGCCCCCTTTGGGAGGGCAGGTGCCTGAGTCCTCTGTGGCTGAGCCTGTGGCTGGTCGGGGAAGTGCGTCCTGTGGCGTTCCTCCTGTAGTGGTGGGTGGCGATGAGGGTGGCCTGTCCACTCCTGTTACTAGACCTACGCCCGGGGGTGGGAAGAGGAAGAAAAACAAGAAGCGCCGAGTCAAGCAAGACCAGACCTCACCTGTGCTACTTGTTCCCGACTCGGAAGGGTCATCGCCATCGCCGGTTGGCTATCGCAAACTGGCTGCTGCAGAGTCCGCGGCGAGTTCGCTGCCTGCGGAGCGAGCTAGGGAGTTAGAGGATGAGTTGAATACTTGGGTACGCCGGTGTGGTGCACCTAGGATTTTCTACGATGGTTCGTACCCCCTCAGCTAGGGAGCCCTCGCCCTGTAAGTCGGCTTTCCTTTTGGGTTTACGTGCTTGGATTTTGGGGTGTTTCTTTTGTTTGGGATTGGGGGAGGGTGCCTGGCGGTTGGCGGGGATGTCCCAAGATCATTGGTTGGGGGTATTTGGGAGGGCTTCTACTGTGGAGGGGGTTATTGTTGGGTCACATTTAGGTGGCGGTAGTGGAACTTTTGTATTTTGTACGGGTAACTTGGCTGGTAGGTAGGCTGGGCTGAGGAGGATTTTCTTTACCGATGATGGTTTTGTACTTAGTGTTCGTGTTAGGGCATGGCGTGGGCATGTTTGAGGTATGGGGCTGGAGGTTTAGTTAGTTCATAGTTAGTGGTATCCGGGATGCGACAATGTGGGTGCCTGGCCCTGAGGCTCGTCGTATGCCAGTGTTGGCGGTACGAGTTTAAATAAAATTAGATTGACTTCTAAGTACTTTTCCTACTTATTATTTTGAAGAATATAAAACATCTTTACAACCTTTATCTTTATTGCAACGTTATCGTTATGCCAAGGAAAGCGCTTTACGAAGAAGAGTTGGAGAAAGCTTACGATAGGCATTCCCGATAGAAGACAAAGGTCTTGTACTATCAGTAATGTAGGCAGAGGCCTAGAGCTATCGTAAGACGAAGGAAGAGGAAGACAGAAAGAGAAGTATCGTTCACCATCGCCAAGAACTAAATATCCAAGAAGGGATCGTTACATTACAAAGCGTCACCTAAGTGCGACGCCAAACAATACAAGACGGCATCCTTCAATCTAGACAGGGAAGGAGATATAGACATCGACAATCAAAACCTTAACATAGGAGGATTCAGCGACGCCCTAGATCACTTCTCAGCAGAACCCTCGAGAGCAGCAAGCCCAGTAACCCCAGAGAAAGGATCACCAGTCCATAGCTCTCCTGCAGAAACTCCACGACTTGAGAGAATGTCGGGATCAGCAGTACCTGGGCCACCGGCCCGAGCCGCTCCGGCACCAGGAACTAGCATACTTGGAATGACTGAAAATCGGTTTCAGGCATTTCTCGCAGCAACACGAAGCACAGGACAAGGAAACGTCCAATGACAGAAAGCAAAGGAGCCCAACACATACGAAGGAGCCGAAGACAAGCTACGAATATTCTTAGGACAATGTGAAGGATAATTTGCAGTTAAAGGATATGGAGATCACCATGACGAGATCAAGATTCCATACGTAGAATCTCGCCTCAGAGGACTCGCAGGACAATGGATCATGCCTTTCCAAGAGGAAAGGAAGCAGAGGCAATGGGTCACATACAAAGAGTTCAAGGCAACACTCTTCGAACAATTCGGAGATCCCAATATCAAAGAAACAGCAAGACAAAAGCTGGAAAAACTCCAACAAGGGAAACAAACATTCTCAGCATACTGGAACGAATGCTAACTATTTGAATACGAAGCTGAGTTTGATGATGCTACTCTCTCTATCATCCTCCTGAGAAACTGCAGTGAGAGACTCCGAGAGGCATGGGGAATATCCGACCAGTGCTATACAACAGCAGAATGATTTGCAAGATGGGCGATTGATAAGGAAAGCAAACTGAACATGGTTCGAAGCAACTCAGAAAATATTATAGTACACAGAGTGGTCCAATCATCCAGGAATGTGGACGGAACCTTCAAACTACAAGCAACTCGAGGAGAAAGTTGAGCATTACCACCAGGTGAGCTGATGGAGTTAGACAAATCAAGAGTAGGACCTGCTCTGAACCTGTCTAAAGAAGGATATGCCAGAAGAATAAACGGGAAACTCTGCCTAAGGTGTGGAAAAGCAGGACATCGGATATGAGAGTGCAGAAGCCAACCCGACAGCGGATACTAAAGGACAGGAGCTGCAGGGAATAATTGTTTCCAAAATCAACAAAGAAGCAAGATTTGAGAAATGATCGCAGAAGATTCACCAGCGGAAAACGATGAGGGTCCCCAGTAAACGGTAGTCTGGGAGACCAAAAATGTGGACCTGGAAAATCCATCAAGTTAGTGAACTACTACATGGCACTATACACGCAAAGAGGAGAAGAAGATGGAGATCATGTGATGATCAAAATGAAGATATACAACGAACAAAATAAAGAAACAACAATATATGCAATGCTCGACTCTGGGGCTATTGAAGACTTCATCGACAAAGAAATCTGGAACAAATACAGCCTCCACACTACCAAGCAAAGAAAGCAAGACAAGTCTACCTAGCGGATAGAAAGCCAAGTGCTATGGGTCCTATAACCAATAAAGCGACAATACCTATGGACATTGACAGCCATAGGGAAACGGCAACCTTTCAGGTAGCAGATCTTAAAAACTATGAGATAGTCCTAGGGATGCCATGGTTACGAAAGCATAATCCGTTGATCAATTGGAACGAGAACAAGATGACCTTTACAAGCGAACTATGTGTGACACAATGTCTCAACAGTTCACCTGTGGTTTACTCAACACCAATACGAAAAGTGGAAGAAGAAACTTTGCATGCAAAGTTCGCCGAGATATAGCAAGATAAGAGAGTCCGGATACAAAGGCTAGACCAAGAGGTAAGAGTGCCTACCAAGGGTTCTAAAGGGGCAGCATGACATGACCTGTATACCAACAAAGGAATCAAGATACCTGCTAACGGGCAGGCAACAATAGCAACAGGAATAGCCATCGGACTACCAGAAGGCACCTATAGACGAATAGGACCCTGCAGTGGTCTAGCAGTCAAACATCGACTTATGACCATGGCAGGGGTGATCGACGTCGACTATACAGGTGAAATCAACGTGGTCCTGGCCAACCTGGCTCAAGAGGACTACCAAGTCCAAAAAGGCAATCGAATTGCACAGTTGATAATCGAAAAAATCAAAAAAGAAGATATGCACGAAGTAGATCAACTGGAAGAAACCACAAGGGGAGATAAAGGATTTGGAAGCATGGACCAAAACCAGCCCGATACAACAAAAAGAATCGAGATGAAAGAGATCACAGCACAAGCCCTTGGAAGGTACTATCAAAGGGGAGATGCAACAGGAATTCTCAAATGGACATATGAAGACGAAAAAGCAGTTCTAGCAAAAATCAACATCAGCACAGAGCTAGCAATCCAGGACAAGAAATACCAAAGCAAAAAAGGATGGAAAGAATTGGTTCCAAAGGAATATCATCAATTCACGAACCTATTCTAACCAGAGGAAGCCACGGAGCTACCACCTTGAAGACCCGGAATCGATCACGGAATTCAGCTGGACAAAGACAAAAAAACGGGAAAAACAAAAGAGATTCCCTACAAGAAGTTATACCTCCTATGAGAAGCAGAGCTCAAAGAACTTAGGAAGTACAACGAGCAAAACTTAAAGAGAGGATGGATTAGGGACTCTTTCACATCAGGAGGATCCCCAATACTATTCGTCAAAAAGAAAGACGGAAAAATGAGACTCTGCATGGACTACAGAGCTCTCAATTTGGTTACCAAGAAAGACCGATATCCACTACCCTTGATTGGAGAAGCACTAGATAGACTGCGGTCAGCAAAATACTTCACCAAACACGACATCAAGGATGCATACTACAATATACACATTAAGGCAGGAGACCAATGGAAGACTACATTCACCTCAAGATACGGAATGTTCGAATACATGGTTATGCCCTTCGGGCTAATCAATGCACCGGCTTCATTCCAGAGATGGATCAACAAGGTACTCAATAAGTACCTCGACATATGTTGCATCGTATACTTGGACGATGTACTCATATACTTGGAAAACATACAACAACACCAAAAGGATATCAGCAATATCATGGCCGCAATACAAGGATCAGGAATGAAGATCAAACCAACAAAGTGCGAATTCCATAAGGATGCAATGGAATACCTCGGATTTATCATCAATTGAAGTAGGGTCAAGGTCGACCCTGTCAAAACAGCAGCCATATAGGATTGGGCCAAACTAAACAACAAAACAGAGGTTCAATGCTTTATGGGATTCTGCAACTTTTATCGACGGTTTATAAAGGGATTTAGCAGGCATGAAAAACCACTCTATAACCTAATAAAGAAAGACAAGAAATGGGAATGGGGAGAGACAGAACAAAATGCATACGATGCGATACGAACGCATCTAACATCAGCACCCATCCTGGTTCATTTCAACCCAAACGAAATGACAATGATTGAAACGGACACCTCAAAATATGTGTGCTCAGGCATACTATCGCAACAATGCGACGATGGAAAATGGAGGCCAGTGTCGTACCGATCCAAGACAATAACCCCCGCAGAGTGCAACTACGATGTTGCAAACAAAGAACTAGTAGCGATAGTTCAAGCATTAAAAGAATGGAGGAGATACATTTTAAACAACGACCATCCCGTCCGAGTTCTAACCGACCAGAAGAACTTGGTCACGTTCATAACTACGAAAGAACTGAAAGACCACCAGATAAGATGGATGGAACACCTCAGTAAATACAACTTCAAAATCGAATACTGACCAGGCAAAGAAAGTGGAAAGCCAGATGCTCTTACAAGAATTACGAGTGACAAACTAAAAATGAAAGAAGATGAAAGAATCAAACAAAAAACACGAACACTATTACCAAAAACCTACGACAAGGCAATAGAGGTTATCCAATTCACATCAATGGAGGAAAAGGAAATTGAGAACGAAAACGAGAAAGACAAAACAATTCAGGCAGTAAGAGAAGCATTGAAAGAAGGAAAAAAGGAGATGAAAGGAATTGCTCTGGGTTTATGCCAACGGAAGGACAGAAGTATGTGGTACGATGGAAAACAATGGATCCTGGAAGAGGAGGAGATAAGAACAGACATCATACGACAACACCACGATATCCGAACGGCAGGACACAGCGGAGCGGCTAAAACCACGGAATTTATCACGAGGTCATTCTATTGGCCAGGACTGCATGAAGATGTCAAGCGATATGTCAAAAACTGCGACATATGCCAAAGGGCGAAAACAGCTAAATACGCACCATATTGATTACTGAAATCAAACGAAGTTCCTGAACAACCATGGGAAACAATTACTATGGATTTCATCACGGACCTTGTGGTATCAGAAAATTGCGATAGCATCCTGGTTGTGGTAGATTGTCTGACCAAAATGAGTCATTTCATTCTGGTCAGAAAAGATATCAACACAAGGGATTTTATACAGACATTTTTGTGAGAGGTCTTCCGACTTCACGGCCTCCTAAAAAGTATCATCACGGATCGAGAAACACTATTCACATCGGGACTATGGAAGAAAGTAACTGGAGAAGTGGGGATACAAAACAGGATGAGCACAGCGTTCCACCCACAGACGGATGGACAAATTGAACAGGTAAATGCGATACTTGAATAATATTTAAGGGCCAACGTCAATCATCAACAAGATGATTGGTACAAGCTGTTATCTCTGGCCGAATTCGCATATATCAATGGAAAACAAGAAACAATCGGCACGACACCATTTTTCGTGAATTATGGCCAACATCCACAAAGTCAGACCACATATCATCTAATTAATGATGTGATACCGGATAAAACCGATATGGGAAAACTACACGAAACATGACCATATGAAATGAGTCAAGCACAACAACGACAAAAGGAACAATATGATAAGCACCGAAAACCAGATCCGAACATACAACCGGGAGATATAGTATGGCTAATACCACACAATATCCATATGACGTGACCATCAAAGAAATTGGACTACAAGAAAATTGGACCATTCTGGATACTGGAAAGAGTGGGTAGCTGAGCTTATAAACTCGACCTTCCCCCCTCAATGCGAATACACAACACATTCCACATCTCACTCCTCGAATTACACAATGACAATAGGTTTCCCTTATAAACACGTATTCCTCCCCCTCTGATCGAACTTGATGGAGAACCAGAATACGAGCTTGACAAAATAGTTGATTCCTGCTTTTTCCACGGTCACCTCCAATACCAAGCCAAGTGCACAGAATATTCTCCTGAATACAATAAAACTTGGTACTTCACACACAACTTCAAACACGTACAAGATGCTATCTCAACCTTCTACCAGCGATACCCAGGCAAGTCCGGCCCAGGTGACGATCACTTTCAACCAAGACAAAGGAGAGGGAAAGGCTCCTGCACCGTTGCAACAACACAAGGGCTGAGGCGATAGCACCCACCAAACCATACCCACTAGCCCTGAATACTCATTCATGGGGCCAACCGATGAAGAACTCAAGGAAAGGGAAAAACAAGCACAGCATAACACCTTGTCATGGACGGTATACTACGATGATGGATGTCCGACACACTACAGGGACAAGGAAGGCTCAGGATGGTTCTCGAAGTAATGTCGAAAGTGGGGCCCATGACCAGACCACGTCCTGAAGCATTGTTGCGAATGATTCAGAAATGGGTGCAAGATGCACCGGGCACAGAAAATATCTGCGGGATTCTATCCACAGAAGGATGGAAGCAGTAAAGAGTTGGAAGGAGAGGATGCCAGAAAGGTATGGGCTGCGAGGACGCGGTCCAAGGAGGGAGGGGCTCAAAACTCCTCCGCAGGCACAGAACCAAATGTCAGGAGCCTACACAGGCAGATCCGGGGACTCTGAGAACAACTTGGTCAAGCCGAGGCCACAATTTCGGCAAACGATAAAACGATCGCAGTGCTAAAACAGCTGAACGATAATCAGCGGCACACGATCGAGATGGTGAATCTGACCCTAGAATCGGTAAGGGTCAGATGGAGGACAGCAGACGAAAGGTTCCCCAAGCGGAGAAGGACCATGCGCGTGGCAGGACGGGAACTATTGAAACTGGAAGAAAAAGCCTGATGGGACTCAGGCTTAGGAGGAGGGAAGCTAATGTCACAAATGTGGCTTGGCATGAAAGAGGTTTTCACGTGACGCATGGTTATGAGTCACAGGTAGGTTATTGTTTTACACATATGACTCATTCGGGTCATATGATTTGTTATGTGTGGGATTTGTGATGCTTTCGCACATGGCTCAAATATGAGTCATGGGACGTGCGCCGGGTGAGTATGCCTTGCAAGTGTGCCTTGTGGGTAAGCCTTGCACATATGATTTATGTTTCGCTCATGACGTCGTTATGAGGTCATGGATTTCGCACATATGACTCAGTCAAGTCATATGACTTGTTCATTGTGTTATGATTGGCTTATGAGTTGTATACATGATCTCGCTATGAGGTCATGGGTTTTGAGCATGTGGTCACTTTTTTCATGTGACCAGGTTGTTATGATTTGGTTTCGCACATGTGACCACTTTAGGTCACATGACTACGGGCGGGAAGAATACTATATAAGGAGGCTGATGCGGCCGAGGAGGATAGGTTCTTCACGCTTTGTTCTAAGTACCTTTCCTACTTATTACTTTAATGAATATAAAACATCTTTACGACCTTTATCTTTATTGCAACGTTATCGTTACGCCAAGGAAAGCACTTTACGAAGAAGAGCTAGAGAAAGCTTACCATAGGCGTGTCCGATAGAAGACAAGGGTCTTGTACTATCGGTAACATTGGCAGAGGCCTAGAGCTATCGTAAGACGAAGGAAGAGGAAGCCAGCAAGAGAAGTATCATTCTCTGTCGCCAAGAACTAATTATCCAAGGAGTGATCGTTACAACATACAAGATTTCTTCTGTCAGTGACATTGACAGTCCTTTCTCCTGGGGCATACGAGCAATATTCAGTCAAGTATGACCGAACTCTGGAAACATGGTTTGAGCAACTACTATCTATCCACCACTCCTCATCTAACTCTGGCTGACCTAGAGAGAGCACAGTATCTCTCTTTCTGTTTCCGTCAAAACTCGAAAAAATTGTAGAAGCAGACTGGTCTCCATTTCCGGTTCCATTTCTGGCAGTCCCCCTTCTACCTACATTTCAGTATCTTCCTCGTTGTCCTCCATTATTCGAATATCAATTTTCTGCTCCACCTTTTGACTAGCACTCCTTCCTATGACCTTTCATTTCACAATTATAGCATATGATACTCATATTACGTCCAGTTCTTTCATTGGAGTAATTTCCTCTACCGGTATTACTGCTTCTGGGGTTCTCATTCCGAGATTTCTGTCCATTTCCGGCATGACAATACATGATTTCTCCTCCAGAGAGTCCTACCCCATTCTTTCTTTCTGACTTAAGACAGCTGTCATGTTTCACCATCTCGTCCATTAGTTGATGCGGTCTGCTGGCATTACTATGGATATGGCAAAATGTTCTCCATGCCTTATCGTCCATAGGTAAGGCCCGTAGGATGATATATGTAGTCACAATATCACTAATCCCTTGACCTTCACTATCACAAAGTGCAAGACCACAAAGCAAGAATTTAAACTTGTCATTAAATGTGACAACAGTGGGAAAGTCGCCAAGCTTCAAAGATAGCATGTCATCATTAATCCGGTAGAAGTGTTCAACTCCGCTGTCCTTCTGATCTTTCCTTACCGATGTCCACATCTTTTTTGATATCTCTATATTTCAGTATTTCCTTTGAAAGTGGGGTTCCATATGGCTTGCTAACAACGCCTTCGCCATAACATCTCTCGATTTCCATCTCAGTTGCTCTTTCATAAGTGAGGAAGATCCAGTAGTACCACTACTACTTGCGTCTAGTGCGAGGGAACCTACTCCGGAAGGGTATTTCTCATTTCTGTTAATGATAAAAGTTAATCCTTTCCCGGCAATCAATATCATCATATCCCGGGCCCACCGCTCATAGTTTGTGTCGTTCAACAACTCGACATTCAACTTCAGGTTCATTCCTGACAACTCTAAACTCGACTTGCTCATGTTGTCAGTTTGGTCAGAGACTCGTGGTTGACTTTTCTTTCTTTCTGGAAATATCTTTCTAGGGCGTTAATTCGCCCAGGCTCATAACCTGTTGGCGCAAGTAGTATCTGTATAGTACAGTAGTAGACGATCAAAAGATATTTCATACAGAACTTGGACTCTTCGCTTGTGCACTTTTTATATTTTCTCTCGTGCATTCTTTCATATGGGGAGGGGGAAATTGGGCTAACTATATACACATTGGATGTGGCCACCTATGGTGTACCATAAAACACACTAACAGCCCATGTGATAGTCAGTAGTTGATTATGATATCCATAAGTGGACATGACAGCTGTCCCCAATCAGATATGGCAGCCACATATAAAGCTTCTATCTATCACATGGTAAAGTCCACGTCATCCTTCCAACATTCATTAGTTTCGTTAATAGGAGACATGAACAGATTTGTAACCTGTTCGCAGGGTGCTAATCACGTTATCTGTAATAAGTATGATAGTTAGCAGGTGGCCTGCTCTTCCAGAGAGGAGGTGAGAGCTGAGAACTAAAGGAGGCTTCGAGCGTGTACTGGGGAACAAAGAAGTAACCGTTCAACCAAGTATATTGGAATACTATCTGTCGAAGTCTGCCTTTTCTATCGTAGAAACAGGTGGTCTTTAAATACACAAATCTGTTCATGTCTAGCATGAACGAAACTAATCAAAGGTATCAATCGATACTCCTTGATAAAACTCCTTAAGTATCAAAACGATACTTAACACAAAACATAAAACAAAACCAAGTATCAAACGATACTTAAAACCAACTAAGTATCAAACGATACTTAAAACAAAACATAAAACAAAACCAAGTATCAAACGATACTTAAAACAAACCAAGTATCAAACGATACTTAAAACAAAACATAAAACAAAACCAAGTATCAAACGCTACTTAAAACAAACCAAGTATCAAACGATACTTAAAACAAAACATAAAACAAAACCAATAACCGAGTACCCATACCGGTTACAAGATTTGTGTATTTAAAGACCACCTGTTTCCATGATAGAAAAGGCAGATTTTGACAGACAGTATTTCAATATACTTGGTTGAACACTTATCTCTTTGTTTCTCAGTACATCCTCGAAGCCTCCTTTAGTTCTCAGCTCTTACCTTCTCTCTGGTAGAGCAGGCCATGTGCCAACTATCTTACCTTTTACTGACAATGTGATTAGCACTTTGCGAACACATTACAGCAATGACAGAAATAAAAACTCTTTATTGTAGACATGTCAGTAGTGAGCGGATATGTGCAAACTGATGCAGTACCAACTATGAAACTCTCTACCCATATAAACGTAGTCTTCTACAAGTATCTACAGTCTCTGAACATCTATCCAGTTCTACTCTATTTCATATTATTGCAGATAATAGTCACGTAGCTCCCCCAATAGACCTCTTTGAAGATTGACTACCAATAGGCACTACCCACAGTCAAGCCTCTTAGAAGTAGGTCTTATCATGATCTCAGACTAGTGCTTTAGGGTTCTTAATAATTCTCTAATACTATTACACTTTCAGGGCAACAGACTTCCATTACCTCGCCTTTAGGCCTCCACAAACCTCATATACTACTTCTAACTTCAAAGTAGTATTACCCTATGAATTCTACTCTATTTTGCACGAAGCTACCTGGAGACCATTCTGCAGCCTCCCCTCTACCCCTCTATTTATCCTGCAGACAGACTCCACTCCGCTGGACAGTGAGAGTATATACAGTGTTACCAGAGTATCTCTACTTGAAGATATTTACCGGACTTATAGCTGTTAGAAGAATGACACTGTGGGAGGATTGGAGGGATTGTCTATGGTTATGGGCTCAAGGTATACTAGATAGAATAGCTAATAGTGACTGTCATATCCAGTGAGTGACATCATGTTCTGCACATGACTATCATATCCAGTGTTAGTGTACTTTGTGGTACACGATACATGGCCACATCAGATGTGTATATAGTCTGCCTGTTTTCCCTCACTCCAGAGGATGCATTAGATAGAAAAACCATGCAGTGTGAGCGAAATTTCTGAGTTCAGTGTCATTACTCGTTCAATCGTCTACTACTGCGCCATACAGAAACTGCTAAAACTAACAGGTGATATGCGCGGGTGACTAGACGACCTAGAATAATTTTGAACTACCAATAAAAGCGTACCCACAATTTCCGACCGAACTACTATCATGAGTGAGTTAAGAATAGAGTTGTCAGGCATGAACCTGAAGTTAAATGTCGAATTGTTAAATGATACCAACTATGAGCGGTGGGCCTGGGATATGATAATACTAATCACCAGGGAAGGATTGATATTTATCGTGTATGGAACCGAGAAATACCCTTCCGGAGCAGGTTTCCTCACACCAGGCACAGGTAATGGTAGTACTACTGTGTCTGCCTGTCACGAATGTGGCTTGGCGAGGAAAAGGTTTTCACGTGATACATGGTTATGAGTCACAGGTATGTTATTGTTTCACATATATGACTCATTCAAGTCATATGATTTGTTATGTGTAGGATTTGTGATGCTTTCGCACATGGCTCCAATATGAGTCATGGGACGTGGACCTGACAAGTATGCTGTCACGAACGTGGCTTAGCGAGCAAAGGGTTTTCACGTGACACATGGTTATGAGTCACAGGTATGTTATTGTTTCACGCATATGACCTATTCAGGTTATATGATTAGTTATGTGTGGGATTTGTGATGCTTTCGTTATATGTGGGAGTTGTGATGCTTTTGCACATGGCTCAAGTATGAGTCATGGGACATGCGTATGACGAGTGTGCCTTACGGGAAAGCCTTGCGCATATGATTTATGTTTCGCACATGACCTCATCATGATGTCATGGGTTTTGTGCATATGACTCAGTCGAGTCATATGACTTGTTTATTGCGTTATGATTGGTTTAGGAGTTTCGCACATGACCTCGCTATGAGGTCATGGGTTTTGAGCATGTGATCACTTTGGTCATATGACTAGTTTGTTATGATTTAGTTTCGCACATGTGACTACTCTAGGTCACATGACTAAAGGCGGGAAGAACACTATATAAGGAGGCCGATGCGGCTGAGGAAGATAGGTTCTTCACGCTTTGTTCTAAGTACTTTTCATTCTCATTACTTTAACGAATATAAAATACCTTTACGATCTTTATCTTTATTGCAACGTTATTGTTACGCCAAGGAACGACTCTTACGAAGAACAGTTAGAGAAAGCTTACGATAGGCGGTCCCGAAAGAAGACAAAGGTCTTGTACTATCGGTAACGTAGGCAGAGGCCTAGAGCTATCGTAAGACAAAGAGAAGAAGAAGACGGGAAGAGAAGTATCGTTCCCCGTCGCCAAGCACTAACTATCCAAAGAGGGATCGTTACATATGCCTTGCGAGTGTGCCTTGCGGGTATGCCTTGTGTATATGATTGATGTTTTGCATATGACCTCATTATGAGGTCATAGGTTTTACGCATATGACTCAGTTGAGTCATATAACTTGTTTAATGTATTATCATTTGGTTGTACACATGTGACCACTTTGGGTCACATGACTGCAGGTGGGAAGAATACTATATAAGAAGGCCGATACTGTAAGGTGTTCACAAGGTGCTAATCACGTTATTGGAAATGGATATGATAGTAGGCAGGTGGCCTGCTCTTCCAGAGAGGAGGCGAGAGCTGAGAACTAAAGGAGGCTTCGAGGGTGTACTGGGGAACAAAGAAGTAACCATTCAACCAAGTATATTAAAATACTGTCTGTCGAAGTCTGCCTTTTCTGTCATAGAAAAGGCAGTCTTTAAATACAAAGATATGTTTATGTCTAGGATGAACGAAACTAATCAAAGGTATCAATCAATACACTTTGGTAAAACTAATTAAGTATCAAAGCGATATTTAAAACATAAAACAAAACCAAGTATCAAACGATAATTAAAACAAACCAAGTATCAAAGCGATACTTAAAACAAAACATAAAACAAAACCAAGTATCAAACAATACTTAAAACAAACCAAGTATCAAAGCGATACTTAAAACAAAACATAAAACAAAACCAAGTATCAAAGCGATACTTAAAACAAAACATAAAATAAAACCAATAACCAAGTACCCGTACCGGTTACATTCCCCAAAACAAAACAACTGTTTAAATAAACAAAACCTAATAATCATCAAAAGCGGAGTCTGAGAAACTAAAGTCTTCAGTTTCCGCTATAAATTCTTCATCATAAGTGTCGTACCAGGGACAAGAACAAATCCTAAGATAACATTTACACTCAAAGAAATGCAAATCACAGTAGTCACGAATACCAGATTCATGCTGTACGTCAACCCAAGCATGGTAGCAATCAGGACGGTAGTCTATCTAGAGGATTTTGAAGTAGTCTTCAAGTTGAATAGCCTCGCGGTTCAACAACAGTCCAACAATCTATGGTCACAGCCTCACATTGAGTTCCACATAGTTTGACATCTTTATGGTATTTAGATAGTGATTGGTGATCAGATAAGGTTGTCGAGAGCCTGCTCCATAGCTTGATTTTCCTCATCACTGCTTTTGAATTCCGACTCAAAGTATGGTGCTCAAAACCCATTCCTAGCTTCGAGTTTTGCATGCCATCGCTTAGTCTCTAGCATCAGAGGTGTCCAGCACCTGGTGATGTAATTGATCATTGGAGGGAGGGATTCGTTTGGCATGTTGTCTTTCCACCAATTATTCACTATATCTATAGCGTGCTCTAGTCCTTCTAGCGGTTCCCAGCTGTTTTTGCTCATTGGATATCCTTTCCATTTGAGTAGGAACTGATCATTTCCATGCCAAGAGTGGTGGTCTCTGATTTCTTCAACTTCTCATTCATCTTTCTTACCGATGATGATAGGTGCAGGTCGAGAGTGGGTTCTTCCAGGGAACTTAGAGTCATCATTTGGGTGGAATCGCTTGACAGCAGAGGCGTGGAAAACTGCAGTATTGCAGTGGTACATGTGTCCATCCATCTGGACAGTGTAGGTTTCGGTATGCTCATCAAAGGATAAGACTTTGAAGGGTCCTCGCCATCGGGGTTGTAATTTCTTACTGCTTTCAACATTGGTAATGAACATGTTTCTATGTACTATGAGCATATCACCTGGTGGGATAAGGACATGTTTGCGTTGTCGCTTTTGAGCAGTAGTGGTGCTTCAGAATCGGGCAGCTTTAACAACTTGGAAGGCATCATTGCGAATTACTTGATGGCGGTTTAGGTGGTCATCGGAGGCAGGGACTGAGGAGTTCTTAAACAAAGTTGTGGGTAAGAGAGGGTATTGACGGCCGAAGATTGCCTTGTATGGAGACATTCACAAAGTGTGTGAAAATCCGGCATTGATATATGTGGCGAGCTCAACGAGGGCTGGTTCCCAGTTGGTTTGTCATTCATTGATCATGTTCCTAATTCCAGTCTTGACTTCGCGGATTTTGCATTCTGCTTGGCCATTAGTCTCATGACGTCCAGGAGCAGCCATAATATGGTTTATTCCGAGGGAGGTCAAGGTTTGTTTCCAAAGTCTGGTGGTGAAACGGGGATCAGCATCACTGACAATAGATAGGGGGTACCCATAAGGGGTAAATAGGTATCGTTGGAGGTTATTCCATGTGTCTTTGGAGGAATTGGTAACATTCATTGGTATGTGCTATGTATATCCAAAAAATCGATCTACAGCTACCAAGATGGTGTCATATCCTGCAGATTTGTTGAATGGTCCAGCGAAATCAATGGCATAGGATTCGAATATTTCACATGGTAGTTGGAGGGTCTGTGCTTTCCCTTCAGGTAGTTGTATTCGCTCCTTATTTACTTGGCAGAGTTCACATTGTCTGACGAAATTGCGGAAGTCCTTTCGCATTTCAGGCCAGTAGACATATTCAGAGGCATATTGAAGGTTGCGATCCGCAATATAGTGTCCTTTGCTGTGGATTTCGGTAATAACATATTCCCTAATAGTCATTCCATTGAACATATGACCGTTCAGGATGTAAAGGCAATGTTCAACATAACGGATACTGGTGTAACGTTCCCTCTCTGGATAGTTAGTTCTTGGCGACGGGGAATGATAATTCTCTTTCTATCTTCTTCTTTCTTTGTCTTACGATAGCTCTAAGCCTCTGCCTAAGTTATCAATAGTACAAGACCTTTGTCTTCTATGGGGAACGCCTATCGTAAGCTTTCTCCAACTCGTCTTCGTGAAGGACCTTTCTTGGCATAACAATAACGTTGCAAAAAGATAAAGATCATAAAGATATTATATATTGGTTAAAGTAATAAGTAGGAAAAGTACTTAGAACAAAGCATGAAGAACCTATCTTCCTCTGCCGCCTCGACCTCCATATATAGTATTCTTCCCGCCCGTAGTCATGTGACCTAAAGTGGTCACATGTGCAAAACCAAATCATAACAAACTAGTCATGTGATCGAAGTGATCACATGCTCAAAAGCCATGACCTTATAGCGAGGTCATATACAAAACTCATAAACCAATCATAACGCAATAAACAAGTCATATGACTCGACTGAGTCATATGCGCGAAACCCATGGTCTCATAATGAGGTCATGTGCGAAACATAAATCATATGCCCGAGGCTTACCTGCAAGGCACACTCGCAAGGCATAC